>NW_028301711.1:51386363-51689393 GCF_037042655.1 Diuraphis noxia
ATTGTCCACCGATGAAAGGAACGATTTGTATTATTTAATCACATGGGAACTTATACGTAGTTGTGACTATCTGGCACAACACGTGTGAGCTATTTCGTATGCCACCAGAGCAGGGGATGGTCCAATGAGGATCCCCGTTGCCAAAGACAATACTAAGTCTTTGGAAACGCAGAGGCCTTTGATGGAGCCACCTACAACCCTGGCTGGCTGGACCACGTCGTCTCCTTCCATCAGTGCACAAGCACAATCCAAAACCAAAACAACTTCAAGAGTGCAGGAGCACCTAAAAAAATTTTCAACACCAGACATTGCGAGCGAGAGCTGGACCGTTTCTTTTTTAAAATCGAAATTTAACAGTGTTGTTTTTCTTTAATCTGAGTGTTTAATAAAAAAACCTTTATTTATTTTATTACGTCAACTGCATATCAAAGACAGCTGCGAATAAGGTAAGGTGCATGCGCATCAATATTCATATATTTATATAATTTTACATATTATATTATATTTATTAGATTTTTATAATTTAATAATTAATATTTTATTACTACGGTGTACTTGATCGTTCTCGAATCACGACCTCGAGAACCCTCCGACGATTAGGAGGAAGGTAATAGCGCAATTTTAATATTTATATCTGGTAGCTTATTATCCAGCTCTTATAAGAGTAGAGAACAATACAGATCCTTTAGTGTAACTCAATAAATCAACCAAACACCATTTTTATTTCTAATATCCTCATATCTTCTACTAGTAATATATAACTATTGGCAGGAGCCTTAGTTATATAATAGTCGTATTAACTTAAATATTTTAGTTATATTATTATTCATTTTAGAATTTTATTCATATTATTTTAAATTCTTTTATTTTATTTTTGCGTTATTACAATACCTATTATCATTTATCCTTAAATAATTTTTGCAATCTCAGGGTTTCTTTTGTTGAAGACTTGTTTTTTGTTATTGACATTATGTTTATTTTTTAACATCAAATTTTTATTTGAAAACTTTAGAACAACACAAATTTATTCTCAAAGCTTTAATGAGATAAGTGGCATTTTCAAGATCATAATCGGTTAATCTTGGACAATGTTTATTTTTTTAAAACATAGTTTCACATCCATGGTAAACATGGTAGTTAATTTTATGGCCAGTGTTTTACAGTTCATTTACCTATCTTAATCATGCTTTGTCCAAAAATCTTTAGTAGATATTGTAGTTTTGTCCATTTGCTATGAAGTATTTTGTTGAAAATTAATAATTTCTATTTGGGGAGAAGATAATAATTAAAAATTATATTTTAATCGTGAAAAATATAGATAAGCGGTTTTCAAACTTTTTTTTCGCATACTACTCAAGTATATTATCAATCAGTCATGTACTACTAATTATTTAAATTAAAATCATACAAACTTTATGTAGTTAAGTACATTATTTAAAAAAAAAAAACCATTAAAATACCACTATAAAATTATTATTTTATTCATTAATACAAAATATGTTATATTGTTTCGCAAAAAATTAAAGATGGATAAATATGTCCTATTAATTTTTATTATAAGAGGGAAGTCGGAAATAGACGTCCTAAGAAAAATTATAATTCAAAGAGGAATAATGTGAATTTCTGTCTAGACTCTAGAGTATACATAATATCATGAAATTTTAAATTATTTAAAATGTATTCCCCAATAATATTGGGAAATACATATATTAATATTAATATATATTATATTATAATATATAGATATACAAAAGATAGCTTTGATGTCATATAATATTGTATACAATAATTACCTAGATTTTATTGAGAAAATATACAGGGTGATTCTTTTATCAAACAACACTCATCATTTAAAAAAGTATTGACTTTTTTCAAAATAATTTTTTACATAGCTTCCAGTTATTAAAAACCCAACGTTTTTATTAAAAATCATATTTTTAACTATTTTTTATCCTTATTATTTTTCAAGTTTTATACTTTTTTGAATGACAACATAGAGTTTTAATTTCATATACCAAAGCAGAATATTTTTTTAAGTATTAAGATTCATAAAAATTGAATTTAGGACGAGTAGTTTATGAGTTATAACTTATAACTCTAACTTATAAGTATTTAAAGTATAGACAAGTGGAGTAGTGGACAAACATTTTGAGGGGTAACACCGTACCACTCCACTCTACCAATCTAAACTTTAAATACTTATAACTCATAAACTACTTGTCCTAAATTCGATTTTTTTGAATCTTAATACTTAAAAAAATATTCTGCTTTGGTATATGAAATTAAAACTCTATGTTGTCATTCAAAAAAGTAAAAAATTTGAAAAATAATAAGGATAAAAAATAGTTAAAAATATGATTTTTAATAAAAACGCTGGGTTTTTAATAACTGGAAACTATGTAAAAAATTATTTTGAAAAAGTCAATACTTTTTTAAATAATGAGTGTTATTTGATAAATCAATTAATATTGTATGATTTCCATTAAACTTGAAAGTTATTTTTTGGGCAATAAAATCTGTTAGGTTATAATGTATTTAAAATCAAAAATCATCCTTTATTGAAATAAAATAAGATAATCAACTTATATAATATAGAAAAAAAATTATAGAAATATGAAAATAAATAACCGTATTTTTTTAAATATTTAATAAAAATAAAAATAACTAAAACAAAACCTAAAATGTATGGCATAAGTTTAATAATTATTCCTTAGTTAATAGCTTATATTGTAAAATAAGTTAATACATAAAAAGCTAAATTTATTAAATGATGATATATAATATTATAGACTACAGAAACTAGGCGGGGCTCCTTTGTAAATTAGTAACTTAGTTACTTGGTTATTTATTAGTTAATTTATATAAAATAAATGGGGAAAATGTTATTTTTATTTTTTGCCATACAATAAATAAATTAACATAGATGATAATAATTTAAGATTTGGTAACAACCAAATTTATTTCACATTTAAGTTATATGATACTTTATGTAAAAATGAAAAATTTCAAAAACAACTCTTACTGCTGCAGGTATGTCTAAAAGTATAACTAATATTACAACACCAATAGTACATCAAAATAAATCAATTAATTTTTCCACAAACTTCCAATTTAACATAATCATTTTACAAATATATTTCTACTACAAAAAATTCAAAAACTTTCAATTTTTAAAACCTACATTTAAATTAGGATACATTGTTACTACTATAGTTCATAAATAATAATTCACCATAGAATAAAATTTGTTTTGTACATTTAAAAAATGTTGAAGCATTTGGGATTTCACATTGATTTATTAATTTATGCATAGCTAATATTTAGCATATTGGTGCCATGGAAAGTATGTAGGAAATTTAAATCTAACAAAATATATAGATATGTTTTTATACAATGTTGTTGTCGGTGATTAGTTTTGAAATCATTACAAATGTTAATGGTTTAGTGTCACATGACATAACCCTTTATTTTTAAACACATATATAATGTAGGTAATTTCAGTCAGAAAAATAGATTACCAATGCTCAATGTAATCTTGATAAATCTGTTAATATGGTTTTAAAAGTGATGATAATAATTTAATATTTGCATAGTTACATACATAGATATGAGTATTTGATCATCGCAATGCTTGA
This sequence comes from Diuraphis noxia, assembly GCF_037042655.1. Classification (NCBI taxonomy): domain Eukaryota; kingdom Metazoa; phylum Arthropoda; class Insecta; order Hemiptera; family Aphididae; genus Diuraphis; species Diuraphis noxia. Next base: position 51,389,999 of record NW_028301711.1, read on the forward strand.
TTAATGTAAAATATAGCTTTGTACCTCAAGTATTACTTCTGAAGATGATTGAGGTACCGAAATTGTTGTTGTTTGCTTATCAACAAGTGGTTTAGGATATATTGATTATGATAGTACATTAAGCAAGGGCATGGGTTGTTGTGTATTTTAACCGAACTAGTTAAAAAAAACTAGTTTAAAAATAAAATAAAATATAGATACTATATTAAATTAATTAAATAATATTAATATTAATATCATTATAATTTTTTTTGAGGTTTAAAGCTAATAAGTTAATTACAATGGGAGAATAAAATAGGATGTCGTTGCACAATTGAAAAACAAATTCTTGCAAAAATGCCGATTATTGTGCACTAGGTATATAATAGTTTATAGTTGTTCAAAATGATGACTTGGTATAATAAAATATCGCTTATATTTACATGAACCACAGAAAAATTTGTTATGACAGGAAAACGACGTCCAATTTGTTCTGCCTTTTTAAAATAATATAATGATTTATTTAAATTTCCTTGAACATAGTATTGGTTTCCCAGATACTTACATAACTATGGGCCATGACGGCGGGTGGGGGTCACCCTTTAAAAAAGAAGAAGGGGTACGCTAGCGTATCCAAAAAATTAGTCGAGGTACTCAGTCTCCCCAAGTCAACCATTGTTATTAATGATTGTATATTTGTATACGAAAAATGATCCTAAATAGAGTCTAGGATATTTTATAATAAATAAATTATATTGTTATTATTTCAAAAAAAAAAAAATTAGATTGGTACCTATTAATAAAATAAATTCCAAATTAATCAATTTTAGACTAGCACAGTCATTCATAGTATATACAATATGCTATAATAAAGTATAACGTATGTACCTAGTAAAAATCAGTTAAATAAATACAACGACAACGCTTTGCCACCAGTATCCTGCCACCTTCAGGACCACCTGGTGTGACAGTTAATTAGAACTTTGTGTAAGTCTAAAATGCCAACAAGCAATCATGGCTTAAAATTATAACATCGCCGGAATGCTACACAATATTACTATATTAGGTGGTTATAGGCACCTCCGATACTGTCGCAATAAGTAACAACGACATTATGACAATACAATAATAATAATAATAATAATAACAACGGCAATACTAATAATAATAAAGATAGTTATGTAGATAAAATAATATTCAATATTCAATAATACTTATGTAGCCGTAGTCTTATGTGTTGCGTCCCCAAAACGGGACGCAGCACGCAAGTTACCAATTAAATTTACTACCTGAAAATTTACCTTTTTTTTGTGGGACGTAAGCAACATGCAGCCTTGTGGCTTGTAAGCGTTTCACACTTTGCACATAATGGTTTTTACGATAAGGTTATTACCTAATCATTATTTTATTTTGGATTATTATTAATAATTAATCAAATTTATTATATAATAGCATATTATGTACACAGAAGCATATATTATATAGTATTGTAAATAAATTAAACGCTTACTTACTTCTAAATGCGAAATGTCTTTTTCAAGAATATCGATTATTTGACCGTTTATTTTACTCTCACCAAATCCAGTTAATAATAATAATAATAATAATAATTATGAAAACTTATAGGTTTTTACGTTACTGCATTTTTACACACTTTTCTTAAGAGGACGCCACACCCGCATGTGTGGTCTCCGTCTTACAAACGTATAATATAGCAAAATCTGTTTAGCGCGGGACAACTGTTCTCCCTCAATATTTATAATAGAATTTTCAAAATTTCACAACGTATAGGTAAGAACTTTATCTGTGTCATAGCGTTGTTATTTTTTTGATAACATAAATATAATTAAAGTTATAAGCTTAAGAAAATACATTTATTTTCTATTTTCTCATTAAATTACTTAAAATTATTGGTTTGTGCTCTCAAAAAAATAACAACGCTATGACACAGATAAAGTTCTTACCTATTCGTTGTGAAATTTTGAAAATTCTTTTATAAATATTGAGGGAGAACAGTTGTCCCTCGCTAATCAGATTTTGCTATGTTATACGTTTGTAAGACGGATACAACACATGCGGGTGTGGCGTCCTCTTTTAAGATCGCTTTCACGTCTGTTTGTCTGTTTGTTCGTCTGTAATCAAATCTTGCGCGCTCGATTTGAGGCACTTTTTAACGATGAAAAATTCTGAAAATTGGTATAGACCTTGGATGACAATACAATAATCCATTGTCATTTTGGGACACGGACCTCCAGGTAGGCGATGACGGGTGTGCAAAGTCATCTCCGAGGAAGTAAAGGTACGAAGGGTTTCTCTGGGTCAAGGCGGGTTAACCTAACCAGTGTTGGTGAGTTGCGGCTGACACCCTAAATAACGTATGAGTTGCGGCCTGGGTTTATGAGAGGTACGTACAAGTTGCGGCCCGGGTTTATGAAAGATACGTACGAATTGCAGCCATACAATAATGTATATATTACATATATATATATATATATATATTATATACTATATGTCTATTGTCTATATATAGTATATAAACATCACAATATTATGTAGGTATTTTCTAGTATAAATTGTCGTACTTATATTAATATTGGTCGTAAAGAAAATAAAAGTATTCATAAAATTATAGAATATAATATAACCTAACCTAAAATATTATCGGGCCGGAATTCACCGGTCTCCAACACCGGAAACGAAAGGTCGGGCCGCAACTCACCCTCAGCCAACCTAACCACTACTCGCCGAAAAAAAATCAGCGTTGCAGAGAAACTCCCGGCATCCCCGCTACACGGATTCTGCAGTGGTACAGCAGAATAATACTGTACAGCTCAAGCTGCAGATCCCAGTATAGCAACGGATTGTCCCCACGACGTCACTGTAAAAACCCCGTTTCCACTGTGTGTTTCTGCAGTGATACAGCTTTGTTTCATAAATATTTTTAAACGTTTAATAAAAAATTTACTTTTAACTAAAAAATAGAAATAAAAAAAAATATAAAATTTTTTTTAAAACACTTCTAAAAAAATATTTAAAAAATAATGAAAAATTTACTGATGAAAAATTTAAAAGTGTGTGGTACTCTTACACTTGACATATACTCCCAGTCACTATCTTATAAACAGGATTGAACAAAGAAATGTATGTGAGGCTTTAAATGTTTTGTATGATGTAGGAATATCGATTATTTGACCGTTTATTTTACTCTCGTCAAATCCAGTTAATAATAATAATAATAATGAAAATTTATAGGTTTTTGACGTTACTGCATTTTTATGATTTAACAGAATCTCTCTTAAAGAAGTTATAAATCTCTCTTTCGAAAGAGATTTTATGAATTTTGCGTTTTTTTTTTATATATAAATAATTCCTGTTAATAACCGAAAATACAAAACTTTGTATCCCGTGAAATATTGCGCCGTAAATTTAAACAACTAACAAGCGGTGCAATCAATGTCTGCAGGCGTTTAGATTCGGATACACACTACACACAAATATACAATGAATAGATGTGTGTAAGTGTGTGAAGACTATTGACTACTTGATTGTTGAAGTGTGTAAATTTTAAGCCAATTACTGTATTAAAGATTTTAATATAAGCGTAGTATACAAATTATTTGGGTTAATTAACCGTGGTTTAATAATTATAGGTAGATCTCATTTGGTGGAAAAGTGAAAGATACACCTTTGGTGGAAACGTGTATTGGTGGAAAAAGGAAAGGTCTACTTTTGGTGGAAACGTGTTACGCCCAGATATTGAAAGATTGAACAATATACATTAGAAATCATTACAGGGTTGGAAATAGATTGCACAATACACAATATTATTGTAGGTTTGGAGTTTGGATATGATATTGTGCAAAATTGCACTTAAAACAACGATACATTTTAATAGAGTTGTGTTGTGTCGCTACTTGTGACTCGTGAAAAGGTTTGATTTCCTCTATATCATTCTTATGTTCTACAGAAGCAATGTCAACCAATATTGATGAATTGTGCATTTATTATCGTATGTATTCAGTTGTATAGGTTTTTGTTCTCTTATGTTTTTTGGATTTTTTTTTATTGAACCCAAATGCTATCGGCACGCAAATTAACTAAGATATTAAGATACTATTATTTATTAAAACACATTTTTAAAACAATAATGATTTATATTATTACTGATGTTAAGTGCCATTACTGACATACATTACCAACTAATATTTTTCAACTGAATATTGGGGAATAATATTAAGGGGTTTAGAGGGGATGTATATTGCACAATATTAACACAATTATAACTGACTTAATATTATTGATTGAGTTAAATCCAATTAAAGGCGCGTTATTGATGTTTTTGCGTGTGGCTACTGGCTACACGCACTTGTGTGATTTATGTGCCAACCGCGCATGTGCTCCTTGCAAGCGTCGTCGTAACGCGGACAAACGGTTTCACTCACCGCGTAAGATGTTTCAGTTTCACATCGGACAATGATAATAATACTTATAGTAGGTACATTTTGAATCTTCATCGACATAATTTAATCATATAATTAGGTATTATATAATTAAAAATAGTTATAGTTAGTTTATGATAAACATAATAATTAGTTCTAAATAATTATATTTTATAAAATAAATTCTTGTCTTTGAGGTGTAAAAAGTGAATCTTCTCATCACATTAGGATCAATAGCAATTTCATTTTGAATTAATATAAGAGCTAACCCAGTCAACCGATCTTCTCCTGTTGTAATGGTGTAATTTGGTGGTAGCAATAAGAGGTCGTCATTGCGACCCTGCAAAAAATGCAAATTGTATTATATTAATTTCATAAATAATAAAATAAATATATTAGTTTGCAATCAATGAAATTTTCATATTTATGGTTTTTTCGTTAATAACAAAAAAAAAAAAAAAAAATAATTAAATTTTATTTAGTAAATTTAGTTGTTTAATTATGAAAAAAGTTGTTAGAGCATCAGAAAATTGAAATTATATTTTATAAATACTTCAACAATGTAAATAAAACTGAAAAAATTAATTTTAATTAATTAAATAAAAATTAATCTTTTTTTAGAATAAAACTTTTGTCATCATATTGTTATTAAATATACACCTATCTATTAGTATTTAAAGTTGGTTGACTGTTGTATTGTTGTTTCTCGACGTTTGGTTAATATGTATTTATGTTGAACGTTTACTTTATTATTGATGGATTTTTGATATTAACGTTTCATTTTATTTTGGACAATTTTGTGTTTTTCTGACGATTATTATTGATGAATGGTCAATACATCTAATTTGACATTTGTACGGTGGTTTATTTAATAGTTATGAATAATCTCGTTATTAAGCTGTCTAAGTTATACATAGGTACAGGGGTGGATTTGCAAGAAATTACGGCCAAGGAAATTACTTAAGTATCGTTCCACTTATAATAAGTTATCACTTAAGTATTGATTTTAGTCAACATCTATTATTAATTTAATTTTAATATAACTACCACATTTTTTAAAAATCATTTTGGAAGATATTATTCTCTATTAAGTTCTGTAAATAATATCTGTCATCAATCTGTATACCTATAATATTTTATATTTGATAAAAAAAAAAAAAACTATTTTCTTTTTGTATTATTAAACTCATATTTTATAATACTTTGTAGTTTGTACCCAATCACAAGCTTAGACAGTTAGGCATAAGGAGTATCTATATACATAAAAAAATATATATAGGTACCTATGTTTCATGATATGTATATTTTAAAAATATAAATAAATTAAAAGATTAAAAATGTTAAGTATACTTCAAACTCAAAATTGTTTACAAGACATACTGTAACAGATAATATATTAGTATTAAAATATAACAATACCTAGTTTTGGTTTATTTGCTTGTTAAGTAGGTATTTAGGTACCTAAACAATATAATGATTTTTTTTTTCATTTTTAAAATTATTTATTTAATAAGACAATTTATTCTTTAATAATGTGCTTTTAGACTTCATTTCACTTCAGTAATTCAATACTTTCATCAACATAAATTTCGTTAAGGACGTCGTTTTATTCTATTATCACAAATATAAACGCTTCTAATTATTTATTTTCACTTAATGTGCTACGAAATTTAGTCTTTGTACATTTTAGAAAAGAAATTGATCTTTCACAAGCTACCTGTAAAATAAATAAAAGCATGTCAAATAAATGGTAAATATCCAAAAATTAAAAATCCAAAAGCAGAATCTGAATATTTATTTCAACTTTAGCAGCCACTAGTAAAAAAAGAGTAAATGTATACTTCAAATTTTCGAATACATTTTTGATGTACAATTCTTAAAAAATCACTATTGAAGGAATTTTTGAAGAATATTTGAATAGCATTTGAAAAAAAGGGTCCACTGTGAAATATATAATTGTTATTTGTGATAAATTAATAATTATTACTTACACATTTCATTTTTATTAATTGATTTTAATCTGAAGTAATTCAATATATTATGTTAAATATTTTTTTAATTGCGTGCCTTATTTATACATTTTATGAAATCATACTTTAATCTTTTAGTATAGTACTTTCCTCTCTCTGACTAACATTGAAACATTGAATAGTTTATGTTTACTATAGTGATTATAATTTATAATCATAATAATTTCTAAAATGCGTGTGTGAGTGAAATGACCTCAAATAAAATGTATTGGATTAGTAGTATCTAGGATAGATATATCATAATTTTATCATTATTATTATTATTATTTTTTTTTGATGTGAATTATGATTATTTTAAACTTTTATTGTTTTAAAATGTTGATAATAGGTTTAAATTTACAACTATTCGTAATAAGAATTACAATAACACCATAGTTTTTACCATAAAAATTATATCAAATTTGATATATCAATTTTATTTATTTTTTTTATTTGCCTAATAGGTATATCAATTATTAGAGTATAATTTTAAGTTTTTAACAATTGTATGCAATTTCAAATTTGATATGCGAGTTAAAATAAAGACTTCATTAAACAAAGTAATTTGTCATTGTTCGCAAGATATCTTGTTTTGAATTTTTCAAATAGTTTCTTTAAGTTTGGGGGAATACCTATTATATTATCTACAGCATTCTTAGAATATAGGTATATTGATTACATTTTGTAATAATATTATGATACAATTAATATATTTTAATCAAAATATAATAAATTCAAATTTTGAGACAGTGATATATATTAAAGTTATCTAGAAATAAATTATTTTATCTTTTATTATTTTTAATCAATTTTGACAGTTGTATGAACGGTTTATATATATTCGGTTTCGGTTTGGGTTTAAAGAACGGATTTTAAATTGTTAAATGTCAGTTACGATTTTTCAACTCAATTCCGGTAAAGTTATATTAAAATAAGTACCTACCTATAGGAATCGAAACCGTTTCAAATTTTAATGGTAGCTGTATACCTACCCAATTTTTATTATCTATTAACTATTAAGGGAACGCACTATTTTAAGCCAAGAAATAGTTATAAATTTAAATTTTTTTATTTTTAAATGACACTTGTCGTTTTTTTAACAATACTCAATAGGCAATAAATAATAATTAATAAAATAACTAAGTAATAGCATTATAAATACAATATTATATCATTATTTTAGTACCTGTATTGAAATAGTTAGAACATAGTATGAAAGGGAATAGATTAACATAATATAAGTACCATTATATTATTATGACGTACCTATCTTCTTTATTTGTGACATTATGTCTTTTATCTGGTTTTCATACAAAAAATGTGTACCTAACTAAAAAAATTTAAAATTTAAATTTAAAATATTAACTGATCAATTTTTTACACAGCGGTGCATTAAATACCTACCTACTAGCACGGCCGAAGCTATAGAAAACTAACAAAATAAAGATGACAATTTAAAATTTGTAAAATACAATTTAAGACTTTTTGAGTGAATGTTATAGACCATTAATATAATTTTTAAATTTTATTAACATTTCGGGGGGGGGGGGCTGCAGCCCCCTCAGCCCTCCCCCAGGCTACGCCACTGAGGTAGCCCTTAAATTAGACTCTGTAAAATAATTTTTAGAGGTTTTTAATAACACAATCGTGTAACTTCAAGTGCTCCAAAGGTAACAAACTAGCAACCAAATGAATAATATTTTTAACATTACCACTTACTATAGGTCTATTATAATAGTAAGTAATATGCATTAATATCAGAAAATGCAAAACGATAATTATTATAGTTGAAATTACTTAATAATTATTATTCATAAGAAATATGCATAAACAAAAACGCCTCAGTGATTTATCAATTTTATAGCCATCGGAGTACAAAGCAGAAATATTGATACAATACAACTTGTAAAGATGTTTGTTGAGCTGAAAGCTAGAAAAACAAAAATTAATTAAAAATTGACTAAATATAAAATTTTTCACAATTAAAATTTCATAAGTAATTGGACAATTTTTGATAGGTACTAAATGTTCATAAACCTTCGATGTGGTGCAGGAATAACCAAATTAAAATTACATGTACAAAATTGTTAAAATAATTTTTTTGCCCAAATGAGTAGACAAATTCAAATAAATTGCAATACAATTTAAAAAGCTGTGGTTAAATTGAACAGTGCTCGCGTTTGAATAAAAATTTCATTTTATGCTGCGTTTATCGTTATTGACCTTATTTAAGTAAAATGTAATTTTACCTAATATTTTCTAATAAATTATTTATAGTTTAATTTTTTTCATCATAATTTGCAATGTTAGTTGAAAATTATTATTTACTACCTACTTACTGTATAAATATTTAATATTAGTGTTTTATACTACTTACAATTACAATACTTACTAGGCATTTCATATAAGTAAATCAAGGTAAGTATAATTGATTATTTAAAATCATAATATTATGTTTTATGTAGGACTTTCGTAGTAAAAACTACCGACTACCGAGTAGATAAGTACAGTGATAAACTGATAACAGAGTATTGACATCTATATGGTGGCATGTACCTAGTATATGTAACTACCGAGTAAATATTTTGATTTGTTTACTGACATTTAAATTTTTCAATTTTTTTAGTTTTTTTTTTCTATAAACATCGATAAAAATGTATTTGTTGGGTAGAAAAACTTAAAAATATAATACAAGGCTTCTTACACATTGTTACAAAAGCAGTTGAAAAATATTAAAAATACATAGGCACAATTTTTTTTTACAAGCATTCAAAGTCTGAATATTGACAACATACGTAAAAATCATGGAAGTTCGCAAATTATTTTAAGCTAGAAATTCATAAAAAATGTCCTTTTTAAATCTAAGTTTGAACATTTTTAATAATATATAATATATCCTAGACAGATAAACCGTCTTCGCTCAGAATCGTTTTTCGAATGCAATGATATTATAGTATCATTGGATTCAAATTTAATTCAATCCATTTTAGTAACCCACTTGTAATCTACTGTACAGCAGAGCGACATCCACGACTTACCCGATTTTTGTTGTTGTTAATCTCAAGAAAAAGGGGCCCATCATATGCATTTGTTTGCACCTGGGTCTTTGACTCTCTAATTACGGCACTGATTGTTTCTGTTGTTCTAATGTTTCTAATGCTGAGTAGGTTTTTTTAAGTGTATTTCATGTAAGCAACAGTCAAAATCTAAATTCTAATAATATAATATAATAAATAATATAATATCGTTAAACAAAACGTAATTTATAAAATACCATTTAATAATTTTAAACTCAATCGCGCAATTGATGTCGATGGCGATAATTTATACCTGGGACTTTCAGTTGGATACTAATTTTGTATTTATTATCTAGATAATATAATTTATTTTTAACTAAATTTAGCTATTGCATTATTGCATAATACTGTACCTGCTAAGTGCCTACATACCTCTACATACCTATACTATCTGTCGTGTATATAAAAACCGATTCGATAGTTGTATGACGATGAATAATTTTTTTCAAAATCAAGTTCGAACGCTTCATGTCTAGTCCGGTATACAATTATGTATTTACAAGTGGTCTGCAAGTGTTTTCTGTTGTTTTACTTTCGGCGGCGTAAGTAATCACATAATATTATTCGGACGAAATACGCCTACGGGTCTAATACTTATTAATTTTCTGGTAAAAAACTTTTCTGATCAATTGTTTCCGAATACTTTGCGCACCCCTCTCCTCCCCCATATTATTTTAGTTTCAACATTCAAAAATTCTGTGAACTAAGCCCAAGACTATTATTTTAATATGACCTCGACATTGTCCACAACCTCTATGACACGACGTGTCACATGTCGTTCTCAGTGTTCTCACGTAGTACATTGTAATGAAAAATGATTAAATAAAAAAAAAAAAAAATAATAAAAAAATTAATACTCTATCGTGTGTTTGCATACGCACGCAATAATATAGGTAGGCCCCGAGCGACGTAATATGAGAAACGCAGTGTGCATAGAAGGTTTGACGAAACACTTGCGTATACATTGCCGAGCGTGTAAAACATTATAATAACGACGGCAATTGATGATTGTATAATATTATTATGTGTGATGAGTACGTATTAAAATAATGTTTTATATGCTCGTCAAGCGTTTCCGCGCCAATATTGACACGCGCCCGGTCGGAAGTCGCCGCGATCGTCGTAGGTTATCGAAAAGCGTGCGATGTTATTATAATTATATTATATTATAATTTATAGTGCGCCGTTACAGTTGTGGACCGCGAAACCGACACACAATAAATAATAAATACATCACTAAAAGTGCGACGTGTACAACTAATTATTTTAATAATAATTGTACAAAACAAGACTACACGCTGCCCAACGGCCCCGGCGACTGATTCCGAGGGCCTACTTACCTATACAATATTATAATTCTATAATAGACGTCCCAAATAATTGAATACATAATCATATTATTATATACTATTATTGACAATTCGTATGAGAATAATAATAATAATTATTGTTGTTGTTGAATTATTATTTTGCACCAATACTTAGGGCCGTCATCGTCGTCTATTTGCCGTCGTCGAAATGTTAGCGACCACCAAGCGCGCAACTATTGTTGCGCTGTGGTTGGTGTGCTGTTACTATGACCAAGTGAGTGCAAAGATACGCATTGACTAGTTAAAAGCTCAAGTTAAGTTGAAAAGTTAATTTTTTAAACTTTTGGCCTTTACATACATAATTTTATAGCTAACTTTTAAATTTAACTAATTTAATTAATTGATTAAAAAATATAGATTTTCTTAGTGTATTTAAAATAATAAATTCATCTATAGTTAAAATCAAAAACTTTTATTTTCTTTGTTTTCATAGTTTCATAAATTAATTACTTTTGGTGTAGTTACGAGGTTTTAAAATATATAAATATAATATAGTAATTAATATTATAGTGTGTGGTGTTTCATGGTTATTTGATAAAATTATATTACCTTTATATTATTATATTAATATAATAGTAGCACAAAAAAGTAATTACACTTTCTGTGATTCATGCACTAATTACAAAACAAATTTATTTTTATATTCTGAGTGGATCGATGAATTGATTTTACAATGATGTATATATTATTTTATTTTTGTGCCTGTCATCACATCTTGGCGAAGTAAAAATGCTTCGATTTTCTACAGCAGTGTCTTTTCTGGTAGGAAAGTGAATCTAGTTGGTTCTTTGCGGGAAACATCATCAACAGTATTAAATATTTAATGGGCACCACTGACAGAGTTAAGAACTTGGGAAATCAAGACATGAAAATGTACCCAGAAATGTTTGAGTATATATAGTAAATATATAAATATTATAACAAACCTCGTAGGATATAATAATTTGTATATTTGTTTGGAAATTAAATTGAATAAAACGGATTCGATACAAACTTTTTTTGTAGCGTTCCCGGGATTCGAAATATAAAATATGTTTGTACTGCTTATAGTAACTTATTTATTAATATTTAGGTACACAAAAAATTTATTTCATAATTTCATTTTAAATAATTGAATATTCTTAATGTTATGTACAAAAATGTTTTTGAAATAGGTACTATATATTACTCGTAAATCGAAGTATTGTTGCGTCTAAATCGATAAAATAAAAAAATATTATACACTATACATCTTCACGTGTAACCCCGATTTTATTTTTAAAGACAACTACATTAATTAAGTATCTACCTAATAATTGGCCATTATTAATTTGAACTCGATCAGTTTTTTCTTAAAATAATCCATTTCAAACTATGATTTAAGTTAGGAATTTAGTTTTCAGTAACCAATTTTAGTTCAGTGTTAAAAAGTTAGCAGTACAATTATTAAGTGAACTAAATCTATACAATTTTATTTTTAAAACTTGCGATGACTATCGCAAAAATATTAAGATGACTAGCTAAATAAATCTAAAATAATTTTTTAGATATAATAAACATTTTTTTTTTTAGGTTGTTAGTACCAACTAATTATGTACCTACCTCGGAAGCTACTATTAATTATTTCCTATATGTCCGGAAATTGTTTAAATTTTGCAAAAACAAAATATTTTCCGCTACCATAGATTATGAATTTGTGATTTAAATAACTAGGCAGGGGTGGCCTCGCTGTCCTCTGCCTTTCTCGTGCAGTAATCTCATGTAGAATGTCATAACGGCTGATTTCTAGTTTGAGAAAAATGCCTCTACTACAATCTACATTTGTGCTTTAGGCTAAAACTTGTTAACAACTGAAACTTCATTGGTCTACCATTATTATGGACACAGGACTATCCCTTGTCTCCTATTCACTGATCAGTAACACCTAATCCAAATCCATTTGTTATGACACACCATGCATAATTTAAATAAAAATTTAAAACACCTACTAAAATAATCCTTGCTATACGTACCTATGCTTCTATATAGTAATATTATATCATCATCGTTTTCATATCACAGGCGGCCACTAACAGACACGATCACGTACGGACAAAGAGCTCGACACGTGAGCATAAAACCCAACACCTGACGACCGGCATGCCCTTGGTAACCATGATGGCCGGCACCGCTACCGTCAACGGTGGAAGATCAACAGACACAGACATTGACACCGAAGCCGACACCAAATCTTCAAACGTGGATACTGGCAGCGGTAGCATTGGTGGGCTGCGCAATTTCTTGTTTCGTAAACCGAACAAAATTTTGAATAGCCTCATGCAGACTAGTGTCAGAGTCGTACAACGTGGCATGGACGCATTCCAGGGGGTGTCAAACAAGATGTACCACGTGGCCCGGAAACAGATCGGTGGTCAGCATACCGGCAGCTCTTCGTCGGAATCCTCGAGTAAATCGAACGAGGGTGGTGGTAAAACCCAGACACCGGTCAAGCGACAAACAGTAAAAAAACCGACCGGCTTCATCAAGAGGGTTGCCAAAATGCTCGACACCGGTATCGCGGGCATGGAACAGGTCACGGATCTGGGCTTGCTGTTGGGCAATATAGGCACGCACAAGATCATGGCCAACCTGAACGGAGAGAGTGGCAACCAGGAGATATTTAAAATGCTTATCAAATATGTCGGTACGTATACCTATAGGTGTAATGTGAGAAACGAGGTTGGAGCTCATATTATTATTAATCTAATTATTATATATTTATAGGCAAACACTTTTTAGCCGTACAACTAGTTCCGCTTTTACACACATTAAAGTAAAAATGATTAAATCACTGAAAAGAAATTGTAGATTAGATTTTCACAAAAAAAAAATTGTTCACTTATCTTAAGATTAAGGTAGATAAAATACAAAAATAATACTATATCACTAGCGGCATTTGTAATCCAGTAAAATAAAATTATAAAATATATTAATTACCTACATATTTTACAGTAATATCTGCTTTAACTGATTGAGTAATGACAACTAATTTCAACCGACTGTCATTAACCCGAAGTATAGAAATTATAACAAAATTTGTAACTAACAATTTTATAATTAATATAATAATTGTAGGTGATGTTATTTGTTTTAGACATAGAAAAACAAGCAATGGCGTATATAAGGGGGCGTGGGGGTTAGATCCTCTCCCATTGACCTTTTTTGTTTTTGCTTAGATCATGTAGGATGCACTATAATGTTATACTTTGTCATATTATTATGTATTTGTGTTTTGTGACAGGTTTTTTTCCTTATACATTTAATTGACAGGGATGGTTGCTAAGAACATGTCTAATCTAATGGCGTGAGTTTCAAAACGATTGTAAAATTTTTACATTTTAAATTAATTTTTAAGCTTAAAATTTGCAATAAATACCGAATGATTCCTTGTAGGTACTCAATTAAACTACACGTGTCTTATATTGTACTACGGGCTTCTTAAGCGTTAAACATCAAATAAAATGAACAGGGCTGATAGCTTACAACATGACTGATCAAACTGTGAAGGTATTAAGTCGATTTTTAATTAATTTATAAAAGTGACATTTTTAACTGCCGGGTGATTCCATGTAATCTGTGAAACTCCACCCGTCCGCTCAGTGACTACAGGGTCTTTGATTCTTATATATGAGACTACCATAACTTATCCTGCTTACAGATCACAACATTTGTAATCAATATTGAAAATTTCAAGCTGATAGCATGGTTGTACGATTTTTAATGCATTTTTTATGTAAACGGAAACCGTTAAAATTCGCAATATCAAGGTAAGGTACACACCGTAGAGTGTAGACCGAGTCCTTAAATTTAATAATTTACAGTTTGTGAAAATGTTTACACACAAATATCTTGCTAAATACCTACTGGTCTAAGCGATAGAAGGGGGAGATAATTTAGTAAATAAATTTGTATTAATATTTTGAAAATTTTATAGAAATATATTTAAAATATGATTAAAAAATAAATAAAAATTGTATAAAAAATGATAGTTTAAGTAAAAGTGAAATGCTTTAAATCTATTTATGTTACAATTAAAGTGTTGAATCAGTTAGCTTATGAAATAACTAGGTAATTTATAAAATAACTATAGTTGTAGGTAATGTATATAATTTATGCTTTAACTATAGTTATTTTATACATTCTCTAGCATCACTTCGTTATGTCAAATTGTAAATAACAAAATATCATGATAAATAAATATAGTTCCAACATTTTCAACAATTTAATATAACATACCTACCTATTAAATCAGATAACATTAATGTCAATTGACGTCCTTTTTGTTGGTAACCGCAATGTACGTTTTATTGATTTAAAAAGAGAAACCGTATTTTAATAACTGCAATGTAATATAATAAAGCTTACATTTATTATAAGACACTTTTATAATTAATAAGAAAAATTATAATTACATGACACCATGGTCTACACTCTACGTGACTGCGTAACGCATTAAAAAAAAAAAAAAAACATCATATTACAAAAGGAATAAAATAACATAACCTAGAATTAGATAATAACAAAAAGGAATTGTGTCTAACTTCAACATTCCCTTTCAATTTCAGCATTAAACTTGTAAGCAGGGACTTTGTCAGCATATCAGCTTCTTGATCAGTTGTTTGAATGTATTTTAACTGCACTGTTCCGTCTTGTACTTTTTCTCGAATGTAGTGGTGTTTTATATCAATATGTTTGGTACATTTATGGTATTCAGGGTTTGATGTTAATTGTATGCAGCTTTGATTATCTTCATAGAGTGATGTAGGTTCACTAACATCTAAGTTCAAAAATTATATAAGAATTCTTATCCATAGTACTTAAAATATTGCATCACTCATAGCCATGTACTCAGATTACGTTGACGAGATTGCAACCGTTTGTTGTTTTCTAGAACACCATGATATTGTGCAACCATAAAGTTTAATCAGATATCCTGTTCTAGAGCGGCGATCGTTGATGTCATTACCCCAATCAGTATCAATATATGCAGACAAAATTTGAGACGTATTCATGTTTTTCTTATAACAAAGTTTATGATCAAGACTACCTTTGATATAACGTAGAACACGTTTCAAATGCCACCCAATGTTGTTCAGTTGGATGACATTGATATCTGCTAAAATAACTAACAGCATGGCACAGGTCTGGTCTTGTCCCAAGCATTGCATACGTCAAACAGCCAATCCATCGTTTATATGGTTTGTCACAAATTTATCATTTTTATCAGAAGTTAGATTTAATTTGTGTTCTATTGGAGTTGATATTGGATGGCAATCTTCCATATTAAAATTGTTTAATACTTTTTTAATTACTGTATTTGATCAATTTTTAAAGAGTCATGATTTCTTTCTATGTGAATGCCAAGAAAGAAATTTAATTCACCGCAATCAGTCATTTCAAACTCCTTCATGAGATTATCTTTAATTGTATTTACTTAATGTAAGACAGTGTTTACTGATAATTAATATATCATCAACATATGGAATAAGATAACTCAAAACTTCATCAGTGTCTGACTGAGAATATAAACAATAGTCATTGTCTGATCTCTTGAAACCTAGTTTGTTAATATACGTATGAAATCTTTCATTCCAGCATTTACTTGCCTGTTTCAGTCCATATAGAGATTTATTTAGTTTGCATACCATTTTTGTGTCTTCATTATTTTTGAATCCTTCTGGTAACACCATGTAAATTTCATCATTGAGGTACCCGTTCAAAAATGCAGTCTTCACATCCATTTGATGAGCGCATAATTAATTTTCATTTATGAGTGCCAATATAGCTTGGACAGTTGTAAGCTTTGCAACAGGATTATATGTGACACTAAAATCAACTCCATATTTTTGAAGAAAACCTCTTGCCACTAATCTAGTCTTGTATTTCAAGATGTTTCCTTCGTTGTCCCTTTTAATTTTGAAAACCCATTTACTGTCTATAGGGTTTCGTCCGACAGGTAATTGTACTAATTCCCATGTGTTATTTTTATTTAACGACTGAAGTTCTTCATCAATTGCATTTAACTATAGTTTTCGTCATGTCGACCTATAATTGAATTACAGTCATACGGCAAATCATCAATCAAAGTATCTGCATTCAGTGCCAATGTACTAAAATCATAGTCTTCATGTCATATTGGTGTTTTTCTTAATATTGAAGTTTTGGGTGGTTGTTCTTCATTCATAGTTGTTCTCTCTATATCTTGAGTTACATAATTTGGTTCTGGACATTTAGTTTCATCAATAATGTGTTTAATGTTCATCTTCAATACTTGTTTGTTCTGTAAATTTATTTTCATCAAATATTACATCTCTTGATACAATTATTTTATTTTAATCTTCACTCCAAAGTCTATAACTATTTATGTTGTAACCAACCATAATACATTTCTTTGTTTTTGAATCTTACGTTGTTCTCTTTTCCTCAGGAATGTGAAAAAAACTTCACAACCAAAAACTTTTAACTTAGAAAGATTTACCATTTTATTTGTCCACAACTCAGCTGGAGTTTTGTTAGATTGTAATGAACGACAAGGATTTCTGTTTATTACATAGGTAAATGATAAAATTGCTTCTCTCCATAATATTTTATTAACACCAGAATGTAGTATTATACAGCGGGCTTTTTCTAACAGGGTTCTGTTCATGCGTTCAGCTACTCCATTTAATTGTGGTGTATACACCGTTGTGTATTGAATTTGTATACCCTTAGTAATACAAAATTCTTTAAAATCCTTAGAAGTATATTCACCTCCATTATCACATCTTATATCATGAGATATTTTACAGTTATGTTTATGATGTTACATAAGCCTCATACTGCATAACACATTCTAATACTTCACTTCTTTTTGATAAAAGATAAACCATTGTAAAGTGGGTGAAGTCATCAATTAACGTTAAAATGTACCTTTTGTTATCCTATGTCGCAAGTGATATTGGACTACAAACATCCGTATGTATAAGTTCCAAAGTGCGACTTGACCGTTGAAGCAATCTTTCCTTAAAAGGACGTCTTGTTTGTTTACCTCCTAACATGATTCACACACAACATCAAGTTTATCTATGCCCTTGGTAGAAATGTCAATTCCATCAACCATTTTATCTTTGATTAATCTAGACAAGTTTGATTTACATAAATGACCAAGCCTTTGATGTCATAAGTTTGCATTTCCTTCAATAACTAAATTAGCATTAGTTGAATCATGCATATTATATATATTAAAATTAATTTGATACATTTTATCATTCCTTTCACCCATGGCAACTAAATTATCATCCTGTTGTATTAAAACCTTAGCATTGTAGAATGTTATTTTCATTCCTTTCTCTTCAGTTTTCTTACTAAAAATAAATCATGCAACAAATCTGGTACAAAAAGTACATTTCTAAAAGTTATATACATTAGAGCAGCGTTTCCCAACCTTTTTCCCTCGCGGCACCCTAATTCCAACCCATATGTAGCAGCGGCACACTTGTCACTGACTTATACTCGTATAATATGTATACATATTTTTTTATATACCAGACTTTCATCATATTAAATATTAATACCGAAGTAGTTGTATATCAGTATAATATTACTAACAATCAGTTTAAAATGGTTAGATAGGAAGAAATATTATTATAATTATCCTAAATATTTAATTCATTGAAATGTAAAAACAAGATACATTACAATCACACTAATCACAGCAGACAACAAACGACTAACTGATTAAAATTTTAAATTATTTAATAAGAAATAGTGAACAATATCCCCGATAAGAGAATCGTTAAAACTATTTTAACCAATTACCGAAATTTTACATAAACGTTTATTAATAGTCGTGAAATTTCGCGGCACACCAATATGGGCCTCGCGGCACACCGGTTGGGAAATCTCTAATTTAAAGAATACATGGATTGTACCTGAGTATTTTGCATAGAGCATTTCCTTTTGTTTGGCCACATCAATTTTTATAGGTTGTTCCAATTCTTGAATTTCTGTAAAAAAATCTTTACTATTTACAATGTGGTCCGATGCTCCGGAGTCCAAGTACCAACATATTATATTTGAACTTGATAAATTCCCATTCACAGTGGCTGCAACTTGAGTATGAAAAGCAATATCTTCTTTCGCACTACTAACTTCCTCAGTAATGATTTGCTTTACTTGTTTTCTGTTGAATTTTAGGCTTTTGTGTCTTTACACGACAATCAGAACGTTAATGACCTATTCGCCCACAGTTAGTATTTGAATTGAAAACTGGGGTTTTTAGTTGGATATTTATTTGTATTTCCAGAAAAAGCTGCTCCAGATACTTCCTTAACTCTTTTGTTATTATCTATTTTTTGTAGTTGAATATCCAATAATTTACTTTTAACAAAACTTAATGTTTGTTAATCATCAGTGATAGTTGATGATTCATCACTAATAGTTTCCAATGCAATAACTATGCTATTATATGATTGAGGTAAAGTTAACAACAACATACTTATAACAAATGATTTGTCCATTTGCTGTCCAGATCCTTGAAGCTCACGTAATCGATTTTCAAATAATAGAAAATATGACTACAATGAATCTTTTTCATAATATTTTATTGTCAACAATTTTCTAATCAAATGAAGGCGACCAGCAACACCTTTCTGTTCAAAAGTTTCATTTAGAGCATCCCAGATTTCCTTTGCCGACTTTTTGCCTTTCACGTATTCCAAATGACTATCAGCAATTCTCTGAATAATTAAAGACTTACATTTTAGTTGTCTCTTTTTTTCATTCTCAGTTGTTGGTTCTACTGTGACGAAATTCAAAAGTTCTTGTTCTTCGAGTAACACTTCCATCCGAAACTTCCAATTGGAAAAATTCTTTCCATTGAATAGCGGTACTTTGAATTTGTCATCTTCCATTTCAGAAAAAAAAAAAAAAATTAAACTAGCAAAAACTATATTATTGCACAACCAGGATAGGGTGACTTGGCCCATAACCTATTGATTTAAAAAGAGAAACCGTATTTTAATAACTGCAATGTAATCTAATAAAGATTACATTTATTATAAGTCTATAAAAGTGACTGAATCAGTTAGCTTATGAAATAACTAGGTAATTTATAAAATAACTATAGTTGTAGGTAATGTATATAATTTATGCTTTAACTATAATTATTTTATACATTCTCTAGCATCACTTTGTAATATGTCAAATTGTAAATAACAAAATATCATGATAAATAAATATAGGTCCAACATTTTCAACAATTTAATATAACATACCTACCTATTAAATCAGATAACATTAATGTCAATTGACGTCCTTTTTGTTGGTAACCGCAATGTACGTTTTATTGATTTAAAAAGAGAAACCGTATTTTAATAACTGCAATGTAATCTAATAAAGATTACATTTATTATAAGACACTTTTATAATTAATAAGAAAAATTATAATTACATGACACCGCCATGGTCTACACTCTACGTGACTGCGTAACGCATTTTTAAAAAAAAAACATCATAATACAAAAGGAATAAAATAACATAACCTAGAATTAGATAATAACAAAAAGGAATTGTGTCTAACTTCAACACGTTTATCGTGTTATTATAAGATTTTTGTTGTTAATATTTGGTATATGTATTATCTATAAAAGTTTAAAGTTTAGTAATAGTTTTACGGTTACACGTGTTCGCTGTTGGTTTGTCTGTCTTTATACTATTATTTTAAGTATAAATTATATTGTTCACGATAAATTCAAATGAATTAGATTTAATGAAAGAAAAGTTTAATATAAGTGTTAAAAATCGTTCATTAAAACCAAATAGTGCATTTTCAACAAAAGAAAAATATGCAAATTTGATGATAGACGTGAAAAAAATGAAAATAAAAAAAGAATCTTCTTATGACTATTGGCTAGAAAAATATTACGATATTGTAAAAATTAATGGCATTGAAAAATTAATACTACCTGTAAGTAATCAAAATGAAAATGTCAAATTATATGTTATGATTGAAGAAATATTTGATTATTTACATGAAATACATATTTCTATTGGACACAGGGGTAGAGATTGCATGTTATATGAAAAAAATAAACGTTATAAAATATAAAATTAGATCTGATGTTAAGCAATACATAGATTTGTGTATACTTTGCCAGCAAAAAAAAGTCAAACAAAAAGTATTGTTGTAAAACCAATGGTGTTTGATGATTTTAATAGCCGTTGCCGAATTGATTTAATTGATTTTCAATCTCAGTCCGACGCAGGATATAAATTTGTTTTGGTTTATCAGGACCATCTGACCAAATTTAGTATTTTATGACCTTTGAAATGTAAAAGAACTGAACAGATAGCATACGTGCTTTTGGATATTTTTTGTTTAATTGGTGCTCTCTCCGTACTAACCTAACCTAACCTAACCGTACTGCAATCGGATAACGGCCGAGAATTTTGTAATGAAATTGTAAATTCTTTAAAAGTTGACTATTGTCCATGCTAAACCAGGACATAGCCAATCTCAGGGCAGCGTAGAGAGAGCAAACCAGGATATAGAAAATATGCTGACTACGTAGATGCAAAGCATTAATACGAACAAATGGATTGAAGGCCTTCGGTTTGAACAATTTATGAAAAACAAAGCTTTACATTTCAGAATTAAACGTAGTCTATATGAAGCGATGTTTGGTAGTGTACCAAAATCTGGATTATCTTCAAGTCTTCTATCTAAAATTATCTTGCGTGAAATAGAATCAGAAGAAGTAGCTGTAAGTCAACAAAATATTAACTCAGGGCAAGAAACGGAAACCCTATTGGATAATAATATGGTATGTCATAAACAAAAAAAAAAAAAAAAAATAAGATATTTACAATAGTTTATAATAAATATTTTATCTATGTCTTTAAAGATGTATTAATGTAATTGACTTAGTTTAAATTAAAATTTAATTAATTATTTACAGGATGACGTTATTGATGTAGATCGTCCAATAGTTGACACAGAAGAAGATATAGTTAACTTAAATATTTCTATGATAGGTAAATTATATCGTTTAGCTAAGCTAAATCACTTTTAATATTGTGATTATACAAATAATTAAATATACCTACCTAAAGAAAATTTGGAAAAACAGGCAAAAAGAATGAAAGATTTATCAAATACTAAATTTGCGGTTGCTAATATTGGTTCTATAGTGCGTATCAAAATTCCCGATGTTGATAGAGGAAGGGGTGATCCTCGTTCAATTGTTGCAGTTATTTTAAAATTAACTGACGATGGGTTTTATCAACTGGGATGCAATGATGGTAAGATAAATTTAAATAATGCAAGTTATTTATTATTTTTAATTTATTTGATACATATTCTAATTACAGGAGTGTTAAAACAGTTTTACTCTCGATCACAGTTCACAGTATGTTCAGAAAATATGTTAGCTGTAGAAGCTGTTCCAAATAAAAATGTTAAATTAAGATCTGCGGCAACTGCGCAGTCACTGGGAACTGGTCTGGGTTTTTTTTAAGTGCACTTGTACCAAAAAATGTGACACAAAGAGATGTGTTTGTAGAAAAAAAGAGGTATTGTGCAACTCTAAATGTCACAATATAGCCTTACATATACAAATAAATAAATAATATAACTATAATTATTAATTCAGTAAAATAAAATATTTTAATATACCTGTATTTAAAATTTTAATATATTTTATACTTTAACGGATATAAAACTGAAATTGTATAGAATAACTAGATATTCTATGAAATAACTAGTTAAAGTACAATTTTCATGTATTATTTAATACTTTAACTAACATTCATAGGTAATCATGAACTACCTCGCTAGTTATTTTCATAAAATAACGAAATTCAACACTTTAGCTGTAATATATAATACAATGAATGCTTTTTTAATTATAAGGAAAAATGTTGAATGTAAACAACTCACCCTATATTATATAGATTACAAGTAAATTATTCACACAGTAGATGCTGATTAGGCATTTTGTTTTACTATAGCATGTTCGTTCAATGTCGTTGGTTTATATTACGCGTCGGAGCACTATAGTTATTCATATCAATTATACATATTATTACATATATCTGATCTTATTATTATTTACCTTTAGCTTTTGTATATCTGTGTACTTCAACAGGTTATGGGCTCAGTAGTGAGGTATTTATAATAAAGTCAAGTAAGTTTGATACAATAATTATCGATTTATGAATCACGTGTTTGTGTACAGACATTGTACAGCAATAATAATTCGCGAAGTTTAGTGCAGTGCAGTGTAAGTGCATCGATGGAGTGAAGCGCAGAAACTGTGTTTGTTATTATTACATTTATGGTGTACAAATAATTTGTAATTATGGAAAACGAATCTATAAAAATTAATAAAATAATAGGTAATGAAAATTGGAAAACATGGAAATTCCAAATAAAAGTCATAATGACTGCAGTCGATATATTTGATGTTATGACCAGAAAATCAAAAAACCTGTTCTTACAAAATTAAGTTCAGAAACTGAAGATGATGCAAGAAAAAGGTAATATAGTGTTGATTATTCAATAAATAAATTTGAACTATTTTTAAATATAGTCAAGAATCAATTAAATACTTCAGTAATTACTTTAAAAAGTGATTGTAGTCTGGAATATAAAAATACTGAAGTAAAAGTCTTAATGGATAAATTTGGAATAAAACATGAGACGAGTGTACCATACACACCACATGAAAATGGCAAGGCGGAAAGATGAATGCGAATAATAGTAGAAGTGGCCAGAACTATGTTATACAGCAAAAATTTATCTAAGACACTTTGGGTATAAGCAGTGAATACAGTCGTGTATACAATAAATCATACAGGTCAATAAGGAAAAAAAACCTTATGAATTATGGTTCAATAAAACACCAGATATAAATCGTCTGAACATTTTTGGTAGTGAAGTATATGCACATATACCAAAAGAGAAACGAAGAAAATGGGATCAAAAAGGTAGAAAAGATATCATTGTTGGATACTCAGAAGAAACCAAAGGATATCGTTTATACTTTGATGGAAGAGAAATTTCAATAAGCAGAGATGTCATATTCAAAGAGTCAACAAGCCCATCTACAGCTACACAAGTAATAATCATAAATGAAGAACAAGAGGAAGAAGTAAATTCGGAAGGTGAAGATGAAGATGAGGAAGAAAACAACGACGACTAAGAAAAATTGGATGATGATGAACAGATACCAATAGGAGCTGAAGAGCAAACAAGAATGACACTCAGAGACAGAGGAAAACTCAATAAACCTATAAGGTATAGAGATGCATTATTTTCAGCATGTAATGATCCAGTTACATACGAAGACGCTATGACAGGTGACAATTCAGATGATTGGAAGGCAGCAATGAACGATGAAATGTTGTCATGGAATAAAAATAAAACATGGACACTTGTGGACTTGTCTCAAAATAAAAAATCTATCAATAATGGTTATACAAGATTAAATACAAAGCGAACGGAGATGTCGATCAGTAAAAAGCAAGACAATTTGAAATTAAAACAGCATTCTTATATGGACATTTTGAAAAAGACATTTATATGAAACAACCAAAGGGTTACGAAGATGGAACAAAATTAGTATGCAAACTTCAACGGAGTCTATATGGGTTAAAACTGGTACCCAGGTGCTGGAACAAAAAGTTCACAAATATGATGATGAACTTTGATCTAAAGGAAACAAAAGCAGACTCTTGTGTATTTGTAAGTTATAAAAACAATCAATTACTAATAGTCATTATTTTTGTAGACGACGGGCTAATCACAGCAACAAACAATGAACTTGTGGACATAATGGTGAAGTATCTAAAGGACAACTTTCGAGACGAATGAAAATGAACTTGATTATTTCTTGGGTATTAAAATTGATCAGAGACCTGATGGTTCAATTTTTTCATACATCAATCTTGATATTGCAAGCGCATTTTAGAGAGGTTCAATTTGGAAGAAGCCAATGTCCTGCATATTCCCACAGATCCACAACATTCATTAGATCCAAATTTGTTAGGATCATTGGAAGCAGGGAATTTCCATACAGAGGATCAGTTGGAAGTTTGTTGTATCTAAGCCAAATAACAAGGCCTGATATAACTTTTGCAGTAAATATTGTCAATCGTTTTCTAGAAAAGCCTCTGACCATTTACTTGAATGCGGTGAAGCGTATATTTAAATATTTAAAGGGAACGTTTAATTATGATTTAATTTATGATTCTAGAGCAATACCTGCAAAGTTCCGTGGATATAGTGACGCAGACTATGCCAGTGACACGACAACGAGACGATCAACGTCAGGATTCATTTTTATTTTGGGAGATGGAATCGTAGCATAGTGTTTACAAAGGAAAAAATCGTAAGCACTTTTGACTACTGAAGCAGAATACAAAGCATTGAGCCAATCGATACAGGAACTTATTTGGTTGACGCTACTTATCAGTGATCTTCTGGAGACACAGGGAGATCCACCTGTTTTGTATGCAGACAACCAAAGCGCCATCAAACTAATGACAAATCCAGGATACCATAAGCGAACAAAACACATCGATGTTCGCTATCATTAAATTCGTGAGAAGTTCAGTGAAGGGATGTTTTCTCAAAAGTATGTGCCAAGCAAGGATCAGTTAGCTGACATATTAACAAAGCCAACTCCACGACAAAGATTCCAGGAACTCTGGGAGATGTTGGGAATTAGGTATATTAATTCTAAGTTAGAGTATATTGTTTAAGGGAAAGTGTTGAATGTAAAAAACACACACACTGTAGTACAGCAGACGCTGAATACGCATTTTGTTTTACCATAGCATATTCCTAACCTTCTGTGTAGTAGCCTGTAGGACGATAAGTCGTTGGTTTATATTACACGTCGGAGCACTATAGTTATTCATATCAATTATACATAATATTATATTATTATATTATTACATATATTTGATCTTATTATTATTTAATTTTAGCGTACTTCAACAAAAAATTAATATGGTTTACTGCGAAATCGTATTTTATGTTTGAAAGCAAATTTTTTAATTATTTAATTTTAAGACGCTTATAAAATATATTTGTGATATTATAATTAATTGACTTTTTTAAAGGGTATTTCTAAAAGATAGATTTGTATGAAGCCTTATATTTATTTTATTTTTAATCATTGGTATGATGATGGCTATGAAACCTTGAAATTTTCGCAATTTTACTAAATTTCGTTAAAATTTTAACTTCAAAAGCTTATAAAAACCTTTCGAAAATATATGGGCTGGCATATAAACAACTTACATATTAATAACCCTATAATGTTTAAATTGTCATGCTCTTTTCGTGAAAACAAAAATATTTACTAAAATTAATTTTTAAAAAAAAACTGAAATTCAAGCGAATATGTGTATCATTCTTCTTTACAGTACGAGTCAAATTCTAGAGTGTTTCACTATTTAATGGATGTCTTAAAATTGAAATCAATGATATATTGGTATATCATTATATTCTAAAAACGATTTGGAGCGTTGATAGTCAGTCTATGTCTATGTTTAATTTTAGATTATATTTTTGGTTACTGTTTTGACTGATGAATAAACCTTGTATTTAATTTTCAAGTGTTTTTTTTGTGACTTTTTATTTTAACAAAGATTATTTTTTTAAATAAACTATCGAAACAAATTTGTACACCTATAAATAACTCATAAAAAAATGAATTAGGTCACGTTCACGTTTTTTTCAAACGAACGCGTTCACGTTCACGTTCTTTGAAAAAATGAACGCATTCATAAGGTCGTTATCTAATTTTTTGTTTATAAATAGTTTACCAGCAGTTTGTATAAAAACCCATAAACATATATGTCTCAACCCAAAAATAAAAACAATTTAGACTTTAGAGCATATACATTTTTTAAAGTATCTCAAGGCTGGGCAAGTTAATGATTTTTTTTAACTCAGTTAAGTTAAATTAAAATCTAAATCAAGTTAATAGTTAAAAGTTAATTCAAAATGTTCTATCAATTGAATTAAGTTAAGAGTTAACCAAAATTTAATATTAACTTTTTAACTCAAGTTAAGTTAAAAAAAGTTTCTTGTTTTCTTATAGGTAAAATTAAAATAATTGGTATCTAAAATTGTTCATGTTATTAGACCAAAGAACTATTACTATTTTATGTGTGCAAAAGCTAACAGTACACATTTTGTTAGCATACTTATAACCTTATAAAATATGTACCTACCAGCAATTTGTATTCCTACAATAGTTCACAAAATTAAATTAAATTAACTTAACTTGTTTAAATGTAAAATTAACTCAAGTTAATTAAAAGTTAATTCAAAAGCTCCTAAAGTTATTAATTAAGTTAATTAACATAAAAAAAATAACTTATTAAGTTAAAAAGTTAAATTATCTTAACTTTAACTTATTAACGCGTTAATGCCCAGCCTTGAAGTATCTAAATTATAAACATGTTATATTTATTAAATACAGTAAAGTAATGTAGTAAATAAATTGAGCGTCTTCAAAATCGTTCAAATTCATTAAAAATATAAACGCCGTTCACGTTCACGTTCTATTTTTAAAAAAATGAGCGACGTTCGCGTATCGTTCACTAATTATTATGAACGTGAACGTGAACATGCGTTCATGAACGACGTTCTTTCCAAACACTGGATATTAATATGTTGAAATATTTTAATTATAATAAATTAATTGTTTACTTATATCAAAATTCATAAAAATTATAATAATAATTAATAATCATAGTTAACAAAGTATCCAAGTATAAGTTTGTATAAAATATTATTATTTTTTGATTCCCACTTAAAAAAAATTTTGCCGGCTCTAAATAGAGAGAATTCAATTCCATAGAATATATCATTACAATAAACAATATTTTTAAGTTATGAATAAGAATTAACATTCCTTATGAAATTTTTAAATGATATCAACTTTTTAACATAAATTTCCATATTTGTATACAACTATTAATACCCATTGGCCAATGGCCATTATATTATTTGGAATATGTAAAAAGAATATTTTAAGTTTTAATTAAACCACTTTAATCAACAAAACAAATTAACACGTAGTTGCATGTTTTCAAAGTAAAAGTGTTGATTAAGTGGGAAATTCTACTATACCTACTGTCACCTACTATTAGTTACTGTATTTTAAAACTTTAAGTCTATGTATATTATAAAATAAGAAGCATTTATGGATAGATTTATTCTCAACATACTTAGTATATATACGTTTAACGGGTTTTAAGACAAGGTAAATCCAGGGGAATTATTGACTTTGTTACTGGAAACGCAGTACTTAGATACTAGTAGGTAGTACCTATTAGGAAGTAACTTTAGTTGCAAGTTAAAATGTAACAAAATTACTTTTCATCGTAAGTGCGTGTTATACACTTAAGCGCAATTTAAGTATTTGGTGTTTTGTTTTTATTAGATTTTAAGAACCAATTTATACTGTAGGAACGTAAATATTTCATAAAAGTTCGTTTTTCTGATAGTATTTATATACGTTTTCGCAATAGTTATATGACAAGAAAAAAGTTATTTTTAATATTTAATTCCGAATTCATATTATAAATTTTATCATTGCAAAATAAAAATTGTTACTAATTCCATATTATTTTTATTGGCATTGGATAGTTATTTTATTGACAACATAGTTTTATAAAGTTCCAGTGTGATATATTTGGAGAAAAAAGTGACTATAATTTTATATTTATTTTAATGAAGTTACCTTATTTTAACTTAAAAGTAATGTAATTTAATTACCTACCAAATAAAAGTAATTTTTCCAACACTGGTAACTAATATGTATATCATATTATTGTGTTGTGTCTTGTGTTAATATATTTTATAAAATAATGTAAATAAAATAAAATTTTTTTTTTTTCGACAAGGTTCCAGAGTTGGCAAAGGAGCCAAAAGCAGTGTGACCCAATTTGTCAATGATGTGGGAACGGTATCGACTTTTGCAGCCACAGACGACGAGATCACAAATTCAATTTCCACGCTAATGGAAAAGTTAATGAGTAACCCCAAAGCGAGCGCAGCCATGGTGCGTTTGGTCCTCACTGTTTTGGACGGCAGTCCGTCTACGTCATGCTTGCTAGACCAATTGCCGTTGTCTCCTCAAGACGTACGGATGGTGTTCGATGTATTCGTGGGCAGCAACGGACAAATTATGTTAAAAACTATTGCGGGGCTGGTGTCCGACTTGACCACGGGACCAGATACGAAAGCATTTTTAGAATCGGTTTTGGGAATGATGTCCATGTTCAAAAGGTATTGTGTATAATGCAGTTGTAACCAATCACCGTCTGACATCTCGACTATTAAATTCAGTTTTGTCCGATTGGTGGTATAATTACTGAATTAGGTAGTTCGTATTTGGGTACAGATCAGTTTGTGTTATGGCCGACCGGTGTTACGACTTGTTAAATATCGGTAGTGCACTGGTGCTACATGTGAAATATTTTTATAGGGCCTACAGGTATTTTTAAATGTATTATTCAACTTCAATGTTTGTCAATTCTTCTAAATATTTGTGACTATATCTAATCCGTACATAATTTAGAACATATATGAATATACGACATTGGTTTCTACTGTTTCTAATTTCTTACAGTGCTTATAGATTATAACCAAACATCAAAGGAACAGATAACAACTTTATGGGTTAATCCCCCAAAAATCGTATATAGGTACCTTATAATATAAATATGAAAATATAAGAATATACCTATTGTGTACCTATTGCCGTATTGGTTGATATTTCCTCAACTGACTCAAGTAGAAAACTAAAAGAAAGGTAGAATAATTTTAATCCGGGTGAAGTCTGATATCGAAGCTAGAACCTACATAATATTATGTCATAACAGGCATACGGCATGCTCATAAATCGTGAATATTTTTTAATTATTTTACTATTTTATATTGAATACATTTTAAAATACATTAAATTAGAACTTAGGGCGATGGAGTGACTTAACAAACAAATTGGTTAAAAAAAATAACTTATACCTGACTTATAACTAGGTCTGAAATACAGATGAGATGAGACAGGAATATCTACACTAAATACCTACATTTGAATTTGAATCTTAAGTTTATTACGTTACATATATAAAATAAACTTTTACGTCCTAAGCACGACGTTTTCATTTTTAAGTGCGATCGTATGGTTAACAACGGAAAAAGGTGTTAATATTATAATTATTCATTTTTTTTTACATTTTGTTCCAGTGACACTCCAGAGTCAGCGGGCGCCGATCATTCGGAGAAGCCGACGTCTATTGTTGGTTCACTCACTAGTTTCTTTACGGGCAGGGAAGACGAGGGAGAAGATGATATTGAAGATGAAATCACTGAAAAGTATATACCACCTCCATTGGTCAATAATAGAAAAAAGAGTAGCAGTACTGATTTCAACGGAAACATATCGAAACCATCTGCAAAAAAACCATCCAAACATAAGTTTGACGATGACGATTGGTTCAGTAAAAACGAAGACACGTTCGAATCACTAACGAAAAAAGAAAAAGTCAATGGAGACCCTTGGTTCAGCGATGTCGGAATTGAAACTAATAAATTACAAAAAAAGCCAGCCAAATTTAAATCAGACGATAGGTTCGAGAGTAGTCGTGCCAATAGCGTCAACAGAAATTTTCAGAGAAGCAATAAAAAAAATGAAGTTAGGAAGAAATTAGAGTCTCTAAGTAATAACAATAAGGACTTCATTGATGATTCTAAATTGAGAAGTGTAACGAAAAATACAAAAGCTGTAGCTGAAAAGCAAAACACGGACGAGGAAGACGATTTCAACATATTTGAAGATGACTTATAATAAGGGACTTTATCCCCCAACCTACAGTTTACAGAATTCACCTAAATAAATATAATTGTTTTGCATATCTCGATTTGTACTTCTTACTTTGCAAATTATAATAAAACATAATCTATATATAATAGCATTGCAATAACACGCATCCCATGATATTATTTACTATAGGTATACTTAGTGTGTTATCAAGCACATAACTTTTTTTTTTAAAGTAACCATTTTTGAAATTCTTTAACGAAGGACCATAATATTTTTTAAATTCATGAGATTTTATAGCAACGCATGGCATGGACTACAAGTTACAACACGATATATCATTTAAAAAAATATTTTTGTTTATCTCTTATACTATAATATTATTTTTATTCAATTGATGAACTAAAACAAAATTCAAATTAATCACTCTCTAGAAATTTATACTTTATAGTGATTGAAAAGTAAGCTGAAATCATCCTCAAAGTCTCAATGAATTGATATGCCTATCATTGAAATCATTCACTATTTTTAAAAATTAGCCATTAGCTAAAATTGATTTTACATTTATATACATAATAATGATCTATTATCAGTATTATCTATCTATATATAAAATTACTTGTCCTGGGTGATTCATCAAGATTCATCATCACCTAGTTGGAACCACGCGCTGAAGCTATGAGTATGAAAATTGGGCAATAGTTTCGTTTTGTAAAATAGGTACCAACTAAGAAAGAATATTTCAAAATTCGGCCCCTAAAGGGTTAAAAGGATTAAAAATTACAAAAAATTACAGAGCCAAAACCACTGAAGCTAGGAGTATGAAAACTGATTAAAAAATTTTTTACCATTAGAAAGCTACACAATCCCTTGAATCTATAGGCTATATTTTATCTTGATAAGTAGCCTTTAATTTTTTTATTGAAAATTTGAGATTTTTATAGAAATAATAAATATTATGATATTAAATAATTCTTATTTATTATATGGTTGCTATTAGCTATACAATTTAGTATGGATGAATAAGAAATTAGCAATTTGTTATAAGATATCAATTTAAAAAAAAAAAGCGGGTAAGCCGTAGATGTCGCTCTGTTGTACAGTAGGTTACAAGTGGGTTACTGTAATAGATGGAATTAAATTTGAATCCAATGATATTATATCATTGTATACGAAAAACGATTCTGAGCGAAGACGGTTTATCTGTCTAGGATATATTATTAAACATTTTCAAATCTTAGTTTTAAAAAGGAAAATTTTTATGAATTTCTAGTTTGAAATAATTTGCGAATTTTCGTGATTTTTACATATGTAGTCAAAATTCAAACTTTGAATGCTTGTAAAAAAAAATTTGTGACTACGCATTTCCTTTTATTTTTCAATTTCTATTGTAAAAATATATTATGAGCCTTGTATTAAATTTTCAAATCTTAGATATAAAAAGGAAAACTTTTATGAATTTCTATCTAAGATAATTTGAATATTGCCGTAATTTTTACGTATTTTGTCAAAATTTGAACTTTAAATGCTTATAAAAAAAATTGTGACTATATATTTATTTTATTTTTCAATTGCTATTGTAAAAATATATAATGAGCCTTGTATTAAATTTTTAAATCTTAGATATAAAAGGAAATTTGTTTATGAATTTCTAGCATAAAATAATTTACGAATTTTCGTGATTTTTACATAATATGTTGTAAAAATTCAAACTTTGATTGCTTATAAAAAAAAATTGTGACTATGTATTTCTTTTATTTTTCAACTTCTATTGTAAAAATATGTTAGGAGCCTTGTATTAAATTTTCAAATCTTAGAATTAAAAAGAAAAACTTTTATGAATTTCTATCTAAGATAATTTGAACATTGCCGTAATTTTTACGTATTTAGTCAAAATTTGAACTTTAAATACTTATAAAAAAAAATTGTGCCTACGAATTTTTAATATTTTTTAACTTCTATTGTTACAATGTGTTAGAAGCCTTGTATTAAATTTTCAAGCTTTTCTACCGAACAAATAAATTTTTATCGATATTTATAGAAAAAAAAACTAATAAAGTTGAAAAATTAAAATGT
This sequence comes from Diuraphis noxia, assembly GCF_037042655.1. NCBI lineage: Eukaryota > Metazoa > Arthropoda > Insecta > Hemiptera > Aphididae > Diuraphis > Diuraphis noxia. Next base: position 51,422,790 of record NW_028301711.1, read on the forward strand.
CAGTAAACAGCTCAAAACAAATCTAAATATTTTTAAAATTTTATCAAATATATAAAACGCCTATATAAATATTCAGTCAAAATTTCAAGTATCTTCGGTAATTTGTTTTAGAGTTACACCAAAATAAGGAAATCGCTAAAAGTGAAAATCCAATGTTGTAAAAATTTAAATTTCAAATGCTCATAAAAATTTAATTTGAATTTCAGGTGGAATTTTTATTTGTGATAAAGATTGGAAAACTTGTAAGGAATCTTGTATTAAATTTTTAAATCTTAGATTTGAAAAGAAAATTTTTTATGAATTTCTAGCTTAAAATAATTTGTGAATTTTCGTGATTTTTACGTATTTTGTCAAAATTCAAACTTTGAATGCTTATAAAAAAAAATTGTGACTATGAATTTATTTTATTTTTCAACTGCTATTGTAACAATATGTTAAGAGCCTTGTATTAAATTTTCAAGCTTTTCTGCCTAACAAATAAATTTTTATCGATATTAATAAAAAAAAAACTAATAATGATCGAAAATTTCAAATGCCTATGAATAGTTCAACTTAAGTCGAAAATTTTTGAAAATTGCACGGTGGATAGAATATACTTATATAAACATTAGGTGAAAATTTCATGTATCTATGGTCATTTGTTTTAAAGTTAATGTAAAAAATAATATTCTAATATTTTTTTATAATTAATATTCATAATTTGAATAATTATATTTAAATATATACTTTTATAATATATTATCTTTTAATCAGTTAATTATTATTGATAATATTCTTAATACAAATCGAAAATTTCAGTGGTCTATAAATAACTCAAAAAAAGTCAAAAAATTTTGAAAATTAAACTGTATGTATATATCACTAACATAAACATTTGGTGAAAATTTCAAGTATTTACAATGATTAGTTTTTGAATTACAACCATATAAAAAAATCGATTTGGTCAAAAACTAGTTTTGCGTTAAAATTCCCGTTTTTCTGTCATTTTTTTTTTGTTTTTCTCGATTTTTTTGAAAAGTATTAAGAATTTTTTCACTTTAGACCCCCCAAAGTACCAACTAGATTCACTTTCTAATCGAACGAGGTACTGAAGTCAAAAATCGAAGCATTTTTACTGCCCCAAAACGTGATGACAGACACAAAAAAAAAAAAAAAAAAACACACATCATGGTAAAATCAATACATTCATCGCTCCGCTCAGAATCTAAAATTGTATCAGCTTTACAAAGTTAAAAATGCAATAAAATATTATGATTGAATATACTTTTAGTCCTGTATTTTAAATTACTGTGTTAAAAATCTTTTATGGGGATCATGTTAGGGTAAATCCATGGGAAATTTTGATCATGACTAACTAGGAGGTATAAACGACGAACTAAACAAGAAATATGAATCATATAGAGTCGGTATTTTTAACGGGAAATTAAGTGCACGGGGATCAGCTAGTTAAATATAAATGGATTGCGAACGAATCTTATTATATTTTTTCTTTCACGTCTTCCAGTTTAATGAATATTCTAATTACTAGATTATGCTTAAAACTTATCATAGAGCACCTTGCCTATAATATAAAGTAACAATATGATCTTAAATATTACAAGCCAAACTAATAGGGATGATTAAATGACCAAGTCAACGACGCACAAACGCAGTTATATATAATATTATAAATGTTACCAGAAATGTTGACAATTTAGTAAATGATGACAGTTCCTAGGGAATGATGACAATTCCTAATAGCGGAAGGAAATATTATATCATCGCCTAGGAATTGTCATCATTTCCGTACTTTTTAGGCAATGTTATCGCTAGTGCTCGGATGTTTATGAAATTTCATATTTTTTTTTATTTATTCAATTTAATGCTAACCTAGGTACAAATTTAATTCATGTTTTACTGAATCAAATAATACTATTTTTACTTTACATATTTTTGTGTTTTTATTGGCTAAAAATACATATATTGTAATTTTATTTATTTTTATAGAGTAGTTTTAAGTGCATAAACATTCGAGCCCTAGTTATCACGTATCGGTTTCTTACACGAAAGCATTGGTGACTATGATGTTGCAGGACGCAGGTCATGTAGCTTTACAATGTAAAGCTATTATAATGATAACTATTAACTAACTCGGAACGGTGAGATGCTAAAAACCATTTTATTGCCATTACTGTCAATATTGTCCGTGTTCTATTAAAAAAGATCAGGTAGGTAATGACTGATATCGTTAAAATGGTTGATAATATCACAGATTATATAATAATATACAGTAGGGTCTCGATAATCCGAACACAGGCTAATCCGAAAGACGCGGTAATCCGAACGGGCTTGAGAATTATCTTATCACCATAATATGTACAATGTACATACTATGCATGTATTTATAAATAATATTTTCCGGTAGCACAATTTTTCGATTATGTGGGACAATGCATATCAATCCATAATAGGAACCAGTGTCAATGCAAATACAGACATCAGTGTGAAGCCTATATCACCAACAAAAAGAGGTAAAACTAATATTATCACTCCAAAAGTTGTCGGGGCTTTAGATAAATGCAAAATAAGTGATAGAGACGCTGTTCATATTTTGATAGCACTTTCTGAAGCATTAGGACATGATATAAATGATCTAATAATTAATAGATCGTCTATTCGTCGTTGTCGAATGAATTTGCGTCAAGAAAGAGCAGATATTATTAAAAACAAATTTAAAGAAATAAATTTAAATGCTGCTGTTTTACATTGGGATGGTAAACTACTTCCGGCTCTAACAGGTAAGAATATTATTGACAGACTTTCAGTGATTATTACGAATGGAGATGTAGAGAAAATTATTGCAATACCAGAGTTAGAATGTGGTACAGGAAAAGAGCAGGCGTCTGCAATTTTTGATACATTATTAAATTGGAATATTCAAAAATCGATAAAAGCATTAAGTTTCGATACAACTGCGGTAAACACTGGTCGACTAAATGGTACATGCATATTATTGGAACAACTTTTGGAAAAAAATTTACTATATTTGCCATGCCGTCACCACATTTTTGAAATCGTTCTTCGTAGTGTTTTTGACGAAAAAATGAGTAAGTCAGTAGGTTGCGATGTACCCATTTTTAAAAGATTTCAAAAAGAGTGGAAAAATATAGACAAAACGAAATTTAAACCAGGTATTGAAAATAAAAAAGTAAATGAAATCCTCAAACCTTATATTAACCATATTGTTTTTTATGCCAAATCAAAATTGTCTGAAAATCAACCACGTGATGACTATAGAGAGTTATTAGAACTAACATTGTTTTTCCTTGGTCACGGTGCTAACCAGACATTCCGTTTACCAGGAGCTTTTCACCACGCAAGGTGGATGGCTAAGGCAATATATTGTCTAAAAATATATTTATTTCGCTATGAATTTAAATTAACAAAAATAGAAGAGAAAGGGTTATGTGACATTTCAATATTTTTGGTCTTAGTATATATTGAAGCTTGGTTTGATGCAACGTTAGCTTCGACTGCACCTTATAATGATCTTAATTTTATTAAAAAACTTTATAACTATAAAACAATTGATGATAGTATATCAAGAGTTTCATTTAATAAATTTAAAAATCATTTATGGTATTTAAGTCCTGAATCAGTTGGTTTAGCTTTTTTTGATATCAATATATCAGTTGAAACAAAAAAAAAAATGGTTAAAAATCTTAAACTTGAGAAAGAATCACCTGGAATGTGTAAACGAGTTCAAGTAAATGACCAATTTATTGCGTATTTTATGAAATATGAAATTGAACATTTTATATCAAGTGAAACTAATGAATTTTTTAATAGATTCAATTTTGATATTAGTTTCCTTCAAAAAGATCCTTCTACTTGGCCTCTTGACAAATCTTATAAAAATGCTTTTGATATTGTAAAGAAACTAAATGTTGTAAATGATGCGGCGGAAAGAGGTATAAAACTCATTGAAGACTACAACAATTTGTTAACAAAAAACGAAGAACAAAAACAATTAGTACTGCAATTAGTCAGTGACTATCGTAGCCATTATCCAGACTGCAAAAAAAATAATTTGAAAAACCCATTATAATTTTATAAATAAGATTGTTCAAATTAATATAAATAGTTAATAATAATTGGTTTGATATATATTTAAGAATTAAGTGTGTAAATTGTATTAAAACATGTTTAGTTTAGTATTAATTAGCATAGAAACATATTTTTTTTATGTATTTATTAGAAGATGACTGTTTTTTTTTTATCTTAGTATTTATAATATTTAATAAATCTGACTCAAACAATGCAATGAAGGATCCAATAAATATTTTACATATAACCTTTTTAATGAGAAATTTAATTTTACATAACTTTTATAGAAAATGTTTTTTTATAATTTCATCCGTTCAACAAATATATTCAAATAACTACAAATTATCAATTTGGTAAAAAAAAATTTTAATGTTGTACTTTGTTATTTTCCTTCGAAAGTAATAGACTTACAATAAATAATATACTTTAACTTTTTATTGAAAACTTTACGTTCTACAATTTAAGTTTTATACATTTTTTCGCTAGGTATCATATTTATTTAATTAGGTCGACAAAATGATAAAACTACCCTTGTTGGCTATTTTTCAACCCCCCAGGGGCACGGGAAGGGAGTGAGTAGTCACGACCAAAATTAACCAAAATGATTTTCTCATAACAATGAAAAAAGTGAGGGGGTCCTACACCAACAATTTCAAAGTTCAAAAATAAGGACCACCCTAATGTACATACTATGCATGTATTTATAAATAATATTTTCCGGTAGCACAATTTTTCGATTATGTGGGACAATGCATATCAATCCATAATAGGAACCAGTGTACAAAAACAAAAATAAAAAAAAATAAACCAATATTTTAAATGGTAAAAACTAAAAGTTCATAATTATATTAATATTTTTATGTATTCATTGTCTTTTGAAATAACGAGTTTTTACACGATTAATACCTACAAATAAAAATAAAATTTCATAATTAAAATTACAATAAAATTGATGTTTTTTTTAAGCCATAGGTAATCCGAAATAATCGCTAATCCGAACGACACCTTTCCCCAATCTCGTTCGGATTATCGAGGCTCTACTGTAATTAATTTTATATTAATTATAATATAATCTGTGATAATATGTTTAACGTACCATTTACGTGTTTTATTAAGTGTCCCTACCTGTCCATACAACACGGTCCGCTTAGTAGTGAGTGTGTGCCTATCTTCTTAGTGCAGTACGTATTATTTCGTTAAAATGGATTTGAATAAAATGCGAATTGAATTTAATAAAGTGATTAAAAAAAAAATATCTAATGTTTTATTAATTATTGATCATTGATTATTTATTAGTGTAATATCAGGGTAATTAATAATTATGACAGATTAAATTAAAATATCTAAGAAAAATATATATGGCATCTTTGCCAGATATCGTTAGGAAATGATAACATGAACTAGGCAATGATATCATTTCCTTCCGTTATTAGAAATATAATAATAATATTGTCATAAATAATATTGTCATCATTTCCTAGGAACTGTTATTATTTCCTAAACGTCAACATTTCCGGTAATATAAATATTCATAAAATTATGCATAATAGCTAGGTATTAAAGGCTATTATGTAGGTATTACCACTAGCCAATTTTTTATCATAGATTCGATTTGTATTCACGGAGGCGGTCTATGACTACCTACCTATAATATTTAAGTCTATGCTTGAATTAAATTATTTTGAATTTATTGACAGACAATTAGTAGAAATTAAAATAATAATGCGACTGTTGGTGCAGCATTATAGCAGTTAGACATTGATATCGGTAAAATGTAGGTATAGTTGGATATAAATTACACCGATATCACGGCAGTGCCATCAGTCATGTCTATCCGAAAATTGTCGGTCCGATGTTCTGTGCTCAAACGAAACGAGCCGCGCATTTAATCAGCGTTCCAACGAGCGTGCGGTTTGGCGAGCCACGGTTTTTTGTGTTTTATTTTCGACTCGGATAAGCTCGTCGCTCGTGAATCGTGATTCGTGATAACCCGAGCATACATGTAGGCTCGGTACAACAACCGCGCTGCGCAAAGTTCGCCGAGCCACGCGCCGTGGGAACCCGCCTTAGCGGTTCTTTGGGTATTTCCTTCTCTTGCATGCATATACAGTCAGTATAATATTATGTTGTTCTCGAAGGTACTTCTTACCTCAATCAAAAAATATCAAAAATATGGACGTTTTTTAAAATATAATCTTTTACAAAATTTAAAAAAAATAACGAAAATTATCTGATTATCTTATATTCGAAAATTCATAATACTATAATCTTCAATGATGCTATATTTTTAATGAAAAACTAGAGTGGATTATTATAATCAGAAATAACAAACGATTTACGTCGAACTATGAATAGCACATTATGAATAACGATTTTTAATGTTGAAATATTCGTGTATTTAATACCTGATTTAATATAAATGGCACTTAATAATAAACGTGTATAGAATACTTGATAATAAAAACAATTGTTAAATACAAAATTATGAAAACGTCTTAAATGTATTAAGTATGTATAACCAGTGCATTATTTTTTTACGATAAACAAAATTTCACGGGTTTAAGTATATTCAAAAGAAAATAAATAATAAAAAAAACCATCGATGAATGATGTTTCACTTATTGAAACCAGAACAAAAAATATTATAATAATTCAAAATATATAACAATAATAAATGGTTTAAAAAAAGTTATACAATGTCTGTACTTAATAATTATAGCTATTGAGATCACAATCTGTCGTGGAAACAATCAAATAAATATGATCCTATTGTGTGATACACGTGATTGCGAACGCTCACTAGACCATGCGATTCATCTGGATAAGTCTGTAAAAAAAAAAAATAATAATAATGTATTCATTGTATAACATTGTGTATACATTGTAAGTTTTAGTTAAATATTCATCTTCAATACGGGTTAATTATAATTAATTATTAGAAAAGCCTTTTTAAACTAAAAATAGTATAAAAATGTATGTTGAATAACTTGCATAATTTTACCTTAGATATATAACACATTGCTCTGTCCTAGGGTAATGTGCTACAAACTGTTTGGTTTTTTTTTCTGTTTTAAAGAAAATTCCAATTTACAAATATTTATTTTTAGTTATATCGATTATTGCATATTTATTTAATTAAAATTAAAAATCAACTTTTATTTTACTGCAGCAGTTGTGTGTAAAATATAAAAATACCAAAAGTGAAGCCGCTCTACTGTAAATTGTGTTACATTCTTAAATCACAATTATTTGAATAGATCTTACGTTTTTACATTTTTCGGTGTATAAATATATATATATATATATTTTATAAGTATAGTATAGTATAAGTACCAGAGTTGATAAAAAACATGATTTTTTTAAAAAAAATCAAAAAAACTGTTTTAATCGTTTAAAACATGTTTTTTTTAAATGATTTTTTTTCAACTGTTTTAAACATGATTTCATCGTGTTTAAAACAAAATATGAATTTTGCTAATGAAATTTGCATTCATTTGCTGGATGAATAACTGTCAAAATTATTACAGTAATATTGAAGTCCAGCGCATATGGATGTGGTAACTGGTCAGTCATTTTTGAATAATATTCAATGATCATATTATTGTTGTATACTTATAATTGATATTGATATTATATTATTACGCATAAATTATTATTTTATAAGCACTTAACGTGTTAACCTTAACACCAAATAATATTTTCTTGACAAGCATCGAAATATGAATCACGTCGTGTTCGCATACGTACGTGTTGATTGTACATTGTACCAATTGTACCTAATATTGTATTACTGTTTAGTATCATATTTTCTTATTATTCGTGATACCAAATTTCTTGGAAAAAAAAAATTCAAAATCGATAATCGTTGTAATACTGATAAATAAGAAATAAATTTTAATTTAAACAAACTTTAAAAATTGTTTAAAAATTATTGATTCAACCTTAGTAAAATTTTTGAACACCATATTTTTTCTAAAAATCGGATTTACAAAATCGCTATTAGCTATCTTAATTTTTTTACTATAAAATAGCAAATTTTTTAATTTTTAATTTTACATACAAAATGTTTTTAAAAAAATCGAAAAATATTTTAAATGTAGCGCAGACGACAATTTATATTAAAAAAAAAAAAAAGTAAAATAGAAAATAAAAAATGTTAAATAGATCAAATGTTATTAATGTTATTGCAATTGTCAGTTCATCGTGAAACACCCTGTATAAGTAACAATTAGAAAATTGTATACTTTATTCATTTATTGGTATTTGTCCACTTAAAATATGTCAGTTAGGTTAATAATATAACCTAACACGATGCGACATTCTGATGTCTACTTACATTGGATACCATTAGAATTAGTACAGCTATAATTTTTATTTTTATTTTTATTGGAGGATAACTAATTATCAATTATTATGTTATTTATTCTTACCTATGTCATTTTATATTAATTAGAAGATTTGTTATGAAATGTTATTTCAAGTTATATTAATAAATAATAATACAATATATAAGACATAATTGTCAATTTTATTCATCTTTATTTTGTTTAAATTGTTTATTTATTTCCAATTTAAATTATATAAATTATCATGAATTATCAATTATATTTTTCTGTTTTAAACAATTGTTTTTTTATGATGTTTAAATCATTTGTTATAAACGTTTTAAATAAAACCATGTTTGATTAATTTAGATATTTTAAACATGTTTTAAACACTTAACTAAAATGTTTAAAACATCTCAACTCTGATAAGTACTAACGCATAGTAAATAGTCACAAATTTGCATATTAATGAATGAAAAAAATAATAAATTTGAAAATTATAATAGTCGTTTAAAATGGCAAAATTTTAGTGGAGGTCGAAGTTTTGTGGACAGACGCGATGTACCCTTTTTAAACCATATATTCGATAATCGTACAAATCCCATTTTTGTGGGAAGTATCGAGTATCTACTAGCCCGGTCTAGCCTTGGGTTATGGGGCCAGACGGAGCAATTTTGTGTGTGTAATGACTAAGAACTATTCACTCAGGTTTTAATATTGCCATACGGCTTTTACGGACGTATGTCACACAACAGACCTCCACAAGTGAACTAACCAACAGGTCGTATATATATGAAGAAGTCGATCTACCACTGAATAAGGCAGAGTGGCGACCGTCTATTCTGAGTTTAGCGATTGTTGGACTAAGTATATACGCAGAATGCTAGATGGCGCTATCATTTCATGTTCGTGAATTTAGCTGAAGCCATCGTGCCTGGCTATGATTTCACAGTTTCGTGTGTGGTATAACATAGAATTATGTACAAAACGAAATCTGAGATCGAGTATGTCTAGTTATTAGTATGCAGCGTAATAGGTACTCGTAATTAGGTTCATGGGAAAATCGATAAATTTTAATAAAACAATCAAAATATATGAGATTTGTATTATGATTGGGTATCATTAAATTATTAGCTAAAATCTATACCTAAAAAGTAATATTCTATAGGTAATAAGATTTAAGACTAGAGTATTTATAAAACACGTTAATTATGTAACTGAATATTTAATTTTATGATAACGTATCATTTCACTCCAGTGTTGATATTTGTTTTTATCGTAAATTCAGTTTTCGATCACCTAATTCAAAATTAAGGATTTGAGATTTAGAACAGGTATCTTGAAATAGAATGAGTTATAAAATTTAAAATATTTAATGATCACTATAACATGTAAAAGGATGAAATAAGACAAAAAATAAATATTTATGATAGCATGGGTATCTATTATCTACGGCATTTAAAACGGAATTTTTAACTCTTACAAAAGTAGGATTCTAAACGAAGGTGACCTGTCAGCCTTTTATGTTATATGGTATTCTAATATTTAAATAATCTTATGATATTGTTGCTATTAATTTGATATTGATTTTTATTGCTATTAATTTATTTTATTATAAGTAAAACAGTTAGCAAGTTGAATTAATTTTGCTAAAAACATCATATACAGCAAATTATTTTCGATATTATGTGTATAAAGTACAGTAAATAGCAGATTATGGGGACTGATAGATTTCATGACTCTTCGTATAACGTTTTTTAAATTATAACAAAATAATCATAATTTTGTAATTATGTTTGTTCGAATATCTAATTTCGTCCTTAGTTGAACTTCTAAAAAAATTGTGTTTATATATTTTAGATTTTTTAGTTACACTAATGAATTAGAAAGTTATTTAATATTTTCAATCTTCAACAGCAGTACTTACTTGTTGTCTGAAAAGTATCACTCTTCGTTCCAGTTCATAGGAAAGCATCATAGATTGTTGGTAATGAACGTTGTCGTCATACGTGCCGTGTATAACCATATATTTTTTGCTACGAAGTTTCTCAGCGTGTGTTAATAGACTGGCGTTTTTGTACCCACTCGTGTTGTCTTGAAGCAAGCCCATGTAACGTTCCGTGTATATCGAGTCTAAAAATGGACATTTATATTATATTTAATTTATTAATTACACGAATTCAAATATAATTTAAGCAATTGAATACACGTAGAACGTGACACAAAAACAAAATATCTAAATTAAATAATATACGTATTAATATATTATAATATGTTATATAATTATACCGTAGTATATCCAGTCAGTGACAGGAGCGACGGACAATCCACATTTGAACACGTTTTTGTTATCTTTAGTCAAAGCCATAGCAGCCGTGTAACCACCATAACTCCAACCCCAAATTGCGGTTTTCGATTTGTCAATGAAGGAAAACCGTTCTTGAAGATAACTATCAAAAAATATAATTAAGTTTTTTAGAAATATATTACTCAACCATGCATTGTTTGAAAATTAAAAACAAACGTAACTCTATTATGGCACTGTTTTGTGCATCAGTTCACAACTCACATTTATTGACCGTAAATTAGTCGTAACTATTTGGGAATCAGTTATTATCGAAATTCAAATCAAATACCCTGCCATTGCCACAGCAGCTGTTAATATAACACTATATACTCATGTAATACATTCGGTTCTGTCTTTTAAAAGTTCGGCTGTGTATCGAGAACTAATGAGGTTATTCAATACAATTTGTCGATGGACTGCAAACGAACTCAAGTTGTTCAATAAAATTTCTCGAAAAGACTACGGACGCAATTTGGCTGTTCATTATAATTTGTGAATTAGACTTAACGACTAACGGGTGCACTTCGGCTGTGAAAAAGGTAAAAACTTTAAACAGGACGACCCTAATAGGATATCCTGAATATTGTATCTGCTATCAATTGAAAAAGGCTAAGCTATTTCAACAATAAGGCGTAGGTAAGTTAAACTAGGGTGGTATATTTAACTTTTTAAGTAAACTTATATTTTTTAACTAATTAATGGCCTCCTTTAGATATTATTGAGGCAAGATTTGATATCTATAATATTTTTCAATATTGAGCTTATAAGATTAGTGGATCCGTCACTTACGTGTTGACCAACAGAGGATACTTGATGTCCGAGCTTTCGTCGACGGCCGGTGGTAGTATTAGTCGGACGCGAGCCTTGAATTCATTACTGATGGGCACGTCGATGAACGACACTCGGGGAAGAGTGATCGGAGATATTAGTTCTTTGAGTTTTTCGTTCGTTTCCCACTCCAAAACCTTTTCACCAGTCTTAAAAAAACATGCATGGAACCATATTACTAAAGAGACGATCATATATTATTGAAAAAATCCAATTTTTAGTTAATTTTTTTTATTAAATTAGTTAAATATGTTTACTATTTTATATAATAATAATTTTATAAAATTGCAATTTTTACGTAAAATCAGTTTTTGACAGAATTTATTTATGTTTTTGGTTATAATTAAAAACTATTAATTATAATATAGTGAATTTAATTTTCATAAAATATTAATATTTTATCAGTAAATATTTCAAAATATTCTTGCCTTTTTTTTTGAAACTTTGTCAAAATTTTTAAGGTTATATAATTATCTAATAATACTGAGATACATAACTAGATATATTTCTTGATTGGCTTAATCTTATTTAAGGTTTCTTAGTAGTAATTTCTCTAAGTAATCATAATATCTTCGTCGTTAGCTTTTATATATGTATAATATTCCTTTATAATTATAATTGTTCATTATTTCATATTAATAGCTAAATCGTCATTATCCATCATGTTTTATAAACCTAGTTATGTCAGGCCCGGAAAAAGGATTTATTAATGGGGAGTGTTTTGAAAATAAAAATTTATAAAATTGATACATCAATGATTTAACAATACTTTAATATAGGTATTCATATTAATTAAACAAATACATGAAAAATTTTTATATGAATACTATAAAATACAAATCATTGTTGTAATAAATTTACAAGTGCCCACACAATTTATATTTTTTTTCAGAAATGGACCACCCCCTTCCCCCCATACTTGAGTAGTTGTTGAGCAATGTCCAATTATAACCTTACTACCTATAGGCTATAGCAGTGGTGCGCAACCTGGGGGTCGCGACCCCTAAGGGGGTCGCGAAATTTTATTAGGGGGTCGCCAGTAATCACCAAATGAAAAAGTTTTATACTATATTACTATGTATATTGTATGATATTTTATAGTTTTATACAAAGTAAAATTATTTTGTACCGTTGATGGCTGTGTCAATCGTAATATTATGACATGTCATATCTTAATGTTGCGATAACTAGTTCTATTGAACCACGCAGTATATGGGTTATTTTTAAATTGAATTTAATCAGTAATTTTATTTAATCTTACGATTATTATGAAATAGTCCGATAGTCATGTACGAGTCGTTGAGTTGATCGTATTAATGCTTATAATTTTGTATAGCTTGTAATAATTATTACAAGAAGAAGAATTTATTATTAAAAATAAATTATTTTGGGGGGTCGTGGATCAAAAAAGGTTGCGCACCACTGGGCTATAGCATATGAAAAAAAACACGTATACACTGCCATCAAGACCAAGCAATATAGGTACTTATTTCTGTGAACCTCTTACACTTATATAAATATACTCATTTAACCATATAGTCTTTTGTTAACATAAATAGTATATACGTGGACAGAGAAATCTGTTTGCTCCTCTTCCAGACTCCAGTTCATTAAAAGTAATCTAATCGTGTTCTCATATAATTTTACTAGGGGTAGGATATAAATGCCCCTTCAAAAAATGAATTGTTTATTAATTAAATTCTAATTTTATGTAAAATATATATATATATATATAAATATCATAAAATTAAATGACATTTGCATTACACTTTGATTTAGGAATTTTAATTTTAATATTTATTTAGTTTATACAAAAATAAAATGCCAATTTAATAATACTCATGAAATATGTAACATACCTACGCACCTTCAATAGGTACCTTCGGCATAATACACAAAACAACTATAAGTGTCTGACATTCGGCCACACTCACCAGTGCACCACGATATAATATTATCGCTTGACAAGAAAAATATGTTGTGTGTTTTATGAAATCAGCTAAAATGCAAAATAAATACCCCATAAAATATCAATTTTTAACTACAAAATTAATTTTTAAATTTTAAATTTGATAACATTTGTCAAAATTCAAACTTTGAATTTTATTTTAAAAAATTGCGCCTATGTATTTTTAATATTTTTCAACTACTATTGTTATAATATATCAGAAGCCTTGTATTAAATTTTCACGCTTTTTGGCCGAACAAATAAAATAAAATTGATATTTGTAGAAGAAAAAAAATTAAGAAAAAATTGAAATTCGGCTCACGACTGTCGAACGTATTTACGGCTCACACTAATGATAATTTACTTCACACACACTTCGTAACGAGTATAAGGGTCGGCCGGGTCGGCCGGGTCGGGCCACACATAGCGGTCGAGCCGCAGCGGTTCAACCGCTCAACAAATTTAAATTGTTTTATTTTAAATGCAACCGCCCGATACGCGTTCACACTTACGCGGTTCGACCGCCCAAATGATCAAAACACATTGTTTTGAATTAGTCCGTTCACACAAGTGTCGGTAAAAAAATGTTGGACAACCAAAAAAACATGAAAATTTAATACAAGGCTCCTTATGAGTTGTTTTCATTGTAGCTAAAAAAAAATTAAAAATCGTTAAACACAATTTTTTTTAATAAGCGTTTATAGTTTTTACGAAATCTGTCGAAAACACGAATATTTGCAAGTAATTTAGAAGTTGAAAAATCATAAAAATGTTTGTGTTTATAACTAAGGATTAAAAAAAACAACACTAAGTTTTCTATTAGTTTTCCTTCGAGTAGCTATAGAGAAAACTCGAAGCATCATTATAGGAAAAATTTTAAGTACGTTTGAATTTTAAATTTTTACGAAGTAGCGTAACGATAACGATTTATCCTGAAACGATTTTAAATATTTGTTATTATTTAAAAAGTATAAGTTGTAGATACTTGAAAACTTTATCAGTTATTTAGATTGGCATTTTCTTTACAAGATTTATTTTCAAAATATTTTGACTTTTTTTGAGATATTTATAGACAACTGAAATTTTCAATTTTTCTAAAAAAAATTTTTTGAAGTGTCAATAAAATTTTTTTGGCACAATCAAAATACTTGAAAATTTAATACAAAGTTCCTCATTAGTTATTCTTATAGTCATTAAAAAATTATAAAAATACATAATATGCACAATTTTTTGTTAAGGCAATGTTCAAATTATCTTTATAGAAATTCATAAAAGTTTTTCTTTTTAAATTTAAGATTTGAAAATTTAATACAAGGCTTTTTTCATATTTTTACAATAGCAATTGAAAAATAAAAGAAATATTTATGCGCAATTTTTTTATAAAAGCATTCAAAGTTTGAATTTTAAAAAAATACGTAAAAATCACGAAAATTCGCAAATTATTTTAAACTAGAAATTCATAAAATATTTTCCTTTTATATCTAAGATTTGAAAATTTAATACAAGGCTCCTAACATATTTTTACAATAGCAGTTGAAAAATAAAAGAAATATATGTCACAAATTTTTTTTTATAAGCATTTAAAGTTCAAATTTTGACTAAATACATAAAAATTACGACAATGTTCAAATTATCTTAGATAGAAATTCATAAAAGTTTTTATTTTTAAATCTAAAATTTGAAAATTAAATAAAAAGCTTCTAACCAGTGTTGAGACTTATCTAGATAAGTTATCTAGATAATTATTTAGTTATCTTTTATCTTATATAGATAAATAGTTGAATTTTATCTAAATAATTATCTAAGATAAAAAAATCATTCATCTAGATAAATTCATCTCTAAACAAAAAATATAATACACATTTTGATAGTCAATTTATTTACTTAACTAGCCAATTAGCCAATACTTTAAATTTGAATTGTCGAGTCATCTCGGTAAAAAAAAAAAAAAATATGTTCATAATAATGTTATTTATACAGGTATTATATTTTATTATTGATATTTTCGTTAGGGGCCCGGACACTGTGATTAAATATGCCTACATTACATTATTACGAATCGTGTAAAATGAGTAGTTTTTCTTGATTTTTATACTTAATTTAAAAAATGTTTTTTTCAGTTATACCTTAGTTATTTATTAATAATAATGTCTACTGCTAACATTAATTTACTCATATATCCGATGTTTATATAATATTAAAGTACTAAGTAGTATCAAAGGTGTACTCTTAAAATGTTTTGGATAACCTAACCTTTCAATGTGTTAAAAAATTTATCTTTCTTGTTATCTAGATAAATTTAAATTGTGTTATCTTTATCTTTATCTAGAAAAAAAGTACTTATCTAATCCCAACACTGCTCCTAACACATTGTAACAATAGCAGTTGAAAAATATTAAAAATATATAGCCGCAATTTTTTTTTTACAAGCATTTAAATTGAATACGTAACCTAACCTAACCTAACCATACGTAAAAATCACGAAAATTCGCAAATTATTTTTAAGCTAGAAATTCATAAAAAATTTTCTTTTTAATTCTAAGATTTTAAAATTTTTAATAATCTAATCGTTCAGAATCGTTTTTCGTATACAATGATACCTATCATTGCATTCAAATTTAACCTACCCTAGTCAGAGGTCCACCCCACCCCCTAATGTACAGCAGAGCGATACCCACTTACCCGCTTTTTTTTTATCAAATCTATTATAAAATATATGAAAATCTGGTGTATTTTCTTTTGGAACAGCGTATAGAAATATGTTGGTATATAAAGTAAATATGCAATAATATATTAAAATTTAAAAATGCCTCACATAATAAAGATAATATACTTACTACTTAGATATAATTAATTTTCATTACGAGCATGTCAACTGTAGTATATGGTACTATTAATTACTTAGTTTTAAAATATAATAATCTTTTAATCACCCAATACTTTGGTATAACCGCACGCGGTTCGACCGCGCATATGTAAACGGTAATCTGGCGGTTGAACCACTAGCGGTTGAACCGCTGCGGCTCGATCGCTATGTGTGGCCCGACCAGGGGCGGAGTGGCCGGTCTGGAAATGGGAATTTTCCAGATGGCCTGGCCCATATTATGGCCTAGTCGCCCGATCATTTATATTAGATTTTATTTACAAAATTAGTAAATGCGTCAACAATGTTTTTGTTAAAATTTGAAATTACGAAATTAATAATTATTGTATTTGGTATATTATTATTAATACAATTGTGATTTGTGTTACATTTTGATAGCCTTGTATGAGTATAAGAAAGCATAGGCTATCGGGTATAAAATTACAAAATATCGTTTGGTTATTTTTATAATAAACACCCGAGTACCGACGCCTGTTGAAACCTGAAAGTTGTTTATCTTCAGAGTAGCTACGAACATAGATATACACCAATATATAATGGCTATAATTGAATAATACCCAATGTTGTGTTATTGGTTGGTGGAAATAGGAAACTATTTTTTGTACCATAAATATATTTGATTGTATTTACTGCTTAGCTAAAATGTTCTAGTTATGACTTATGGTAGGGTCGTTGGAATCATTTTTAATTAAAAAAAATAGATAAAATAATATAATAATTTGAATAACGTTTATTATTATTTTATTTGCTGGTTAACAAAATTAAGAAACAATATTTGAAAATTTCCGAAACGTTTGTGTAATAACTTTATATAGTGAGTGAATACCTATTTAGTACAGTTTATTGTAGTATGCTATAATATAGTACCTCAGATATTATTTAGGATCTTGATTCTTGGGATATTAAATATGCACTTAATATTTTGGTTGTATAATTAAATAGATAAAAACGTCTATGAAAAAATATTGATAAAATGATAAATTATTTAAAATATGCATTTGTAAGCGAAATAAAATTTTTCAATACTAGCTTTGTGAAAGCATGAAATGTATTTGTTTCGTACTTGTGAAAGGTCATTTTCAACCCTGTAGTATTTGAATAATAGGTTAGGAATTCAATGACCAATGAAAACCTTGAGTCTTTTATGCTAATGGCCATTGAGAATAAAATTCTGATGGAAATAGATAATAATATTATAATAAATGCAGTTGGTGAAAAATCTAAGCTATTTTCAAAATTATTATTATAAATGTATATCTTTCTTATTATATAATTATTAATAATTTGTTATAGTTATTGTTTATAAATCATAATTTAATATAATACTTCTTTATTATAAATATATTTGTTACTTATTAACTAAACCTGAACCATTAAAACACAATATATAATTATTAACATTGCTATTAAACTATACTGATTAAATATTTTCTAGTATTAGCGGTATATAAATTATATAAATACAACACATTAGAAGTTAAACGAAATAGCAATTGTGATTGAAATACTTTTATAATATTGAGAGTATAAACAATACATATTATAAATAAAATGAAATGTATTTATTTAATTCTAATTTGTATTGAAATAGGTAAATAGAAATATATAATTTGAGCGTAGCGAGAACAATTTTTTTGGTAATTTAATTGGTAAATGGTGGCCTGGATAAATTTCAATCTCCCGGCCTGAATTTTGTTCCCACTCCGCCCCTGGGCCCGACCCTAAGACATCGAATATCTAATATACGACGCCTTATTAAATCACTGCCACCAATCCCCTTAAACGTGAACATTCAAAAACAAAATTAATAATTATAAATTGTAAAAAATTGTTATGAAAAAAACGAATTCGGCTGAAATTTTTGTTGTTAACCAGATGTGCTGTAGATTTATTGTATGGTGGATAGTAACACATGGATTACATAATATGTTATGATGATAGTAGAATAATGTAAAAAGTTACCAGTTAAGTACGATTGAATTAACTTCTCAAAACATACAATTAGAGAAGTGGCATTTTTAGTATATTGTGATTTTTGATTTACCACAATCCTTTTTAAATTCTAAGTCTAGAATCTAGCGATGAATCATATTAATAATCTGGAATCCGCTTAATAATAACATTTATAGTTATTTCCTATAATATTAATAACAAAAAAGAACCAATGTAAAAATAATTAATTCAAATCTTAAAATCTTTTGAATGTCAATTTATTATTTTATCAAATAGGTAACTAAATGAAGAATTATTAAACGCAATTGTTGGATTTCGTGGAACGGACTTATAGTTAGATCGAATAGTTTGTCAGTGATCCTAATGGCCAAATTGTACATTAAAATTGAAATCAATTTAAATACCCATAAACAAACGATTAGATCGAAAGTAAAATAACACTAATGCGTACCTAAACTAAGTTATCAAATAAATGCATAAGGTATAATATTGTAGTCAACGCGTCCTTATAGATAAGTTTAACCATCAGTCATCTAATATCTTATACCACACACTACAGATAATTAGCAAATTAATGCTAATTTGAAATCATAACATAGACTACATAATTAATATGTATTATTTATCCAACAGTACTACGAAAAAGCATCCAATATTAAAATAGTATGTACAGTCGTTACCAGATAAATTGAGACGGCGGCGGTGGCGCGATAACAGAAAACCAGTGGTTCTCCGTATTTCAATATTATTACCGAAAATACAACAATAAACCAACTATTGTTACAAAAAATATTTTACGATATTAATTTAAAGTCAAATATTCCGATAATAATCTTTTATTTAAGAAAAAAAAGTAGAAATTGTAAAATAATATAATTAATATAATCATAATAATAATAATAATAATAATAATAATAATAATAATAATAATAATAATAATACATAATATTAAAGTAAATATCCATCTCTATTAGTATATTCCATAATGTCCATATCTATTAATAATTAATATTGTCATTGGTCAGACGAGTCATTTATTTTTATACATTTATAATAAACAAATATTGTTGATACAACTGAAGTGCTTGCGCGGTCAAAACACACCGGGTTAGGTTAGTTGTTTTTAGCAGTGTAGGGCAACCAGAACGGGAGAGAGTACAGAAAATTCTGCAGACAATTTTTTGCACTGAGCCGGGTTCGAATTGGTGACTGCGCGCGTCGTAGCTAACTGTGAAACCTTTGCCACCACACTACCAGCGACTAGTTTGGGCTACACTTAATGAAAAGCGCCGGTGCCGCCGCCGTCTCAATTTATCTGGCAACGACTGTAAAAATATTGTAGTAAGGATTTTATAAATAACAATAATGATAATGTTTAAAAGGTACTGCAAATAATTTAAGTCTCATAAATATAACATAATAATTAATATTAGCTATACGCCTATAATCAATTATTATAATTATTTATTCAAAACATTTTATTGGACAATGTTAAGGTGTCATAACAATATTTGCTAACTGAATAAAATTAACAATAGTACAGTAAAACCTATGTAATATGGAACCCGAATCACGTGGAAACCTGACTTTTATGGAAAAATGTTACGGTCCCGGCAAACCTAATGTATTTTTAAAAACATCGTTCCCTGAATAAGATGGAACCGGTTTAACGTGGAAATGAAAACAATATTTTGTCATGTATACCATGGAAATATATTATACATGTACTATTTTAAAATTATTAGTAAATGAATATAATCTATATAAATTATATAGATTTTTTTGTTGCAATAAGTTTATTTTATCAATAAGTGTCGTAGTAGTGTTCTGACGTAGACTGTGTGTCTGTGTATAGACGTATATTCAATATGACGTTAAAAAATAAATTTTTAACTCTAAATGAAAAAATTAAGCTAATAAAGTCAAGTTAAAAAGATTAATTAACAGTAATAAACATTAGATGAATTTGGAGTAAAATGCAATAATAAATAATGTGTAAAATATATGAAATAAATGAATTAATATAAAATTATAAATTATATTTTATATAGATCTGTCGGGAATTTTTTTTTTTACAACCTGTATTAAATGGAAACCTTTCTAAAATGGAAAAAATATCCGGTCCCTACTGTTTCCATATTACACAGGTTTTACTGTACTATAATGTAATTATTTATTATACGTATTACGCGTGTATATAGGTTTTGTCTGACACGGTGATTCATACTGGTTAAGGTCTTCTGCATTGTAATACGGCCACAGCGCTAGCGTTTTCTTTTAACTAAACACACTGCCTTCCTACCCTAAGTAGGATAATATCGGAGTAATAATGACAAGATCTCAGTGGCTCATTGTTACGCACCCGCCAGTCCGGCGCGAGTGTTTCTGGTTCAAATCCCGTACCATACGTGTTTTTTCATTTAATTGTCGTTATCTCTTTCGGAAACAGCCAATGGATTTGATGTCGGGTCAGATTGACTCCTCAGCGGGAAATCAAACCCCAGTTTCTCGGGTTACAGGGGGGAATACTTACCACTATACACGGCACCAAATCGCTTAGTTGGTCCTGAGAGAGATATCGAGAAATGTTTGAATAGACAACGTATGGTAGGGGTTTGAACTCGTGACTCACGCGCTGGACTGGCGGTTGCCTAACAATGCTCCACTGCGATCTTATTATTTTTAATTTCGATATTCTCCCACTTCAGCTACGTACGTGTCCCCAGCCCCCCCACATCGGATATTTCAAATTTTTTTTTGGCAAAAAATTAGCATGTAATTAGCATGTATTTGCATGCTAACTTTTGTAATTTGCACGCGCTTTAATTAGGCGTGGGATCAAAAAATAGGTGGGGGGGGCTGTAGACACGTGTCTCCGACCCCCCCACCCATCAAAATCACTTATTTTCAAATTTTTTTCTAGGCCAATATTTAGCATGTAATTAGCATGTATTTGCACGCTTGGTCCCGAAACTCTACCGTCATTCGTTGGTTCGCAAAATCCGTTTTTCTAATTTGCACGTGTCCCCAGCCCCCCCACAACTCGAAATAACTGGAACTGCATAATAGTTTATACGCCAATATTTAGCATGTAATTAGCATGTATTTGCACGCTTGGTCCCGAAACTCTACCGTCATTCGTTGGTTCGCAAAATCCGTTTTTCTAATTTGCACGTGTCCCCAGCCCCCCCACAACTCGAAATAACTGGAACTGCATAATCGCTTATACACCAATATTTAGCATGTAATTAGCATGTATTTGCACGCTTGGTCCCGAAACTCTACCGTCATTCGTTGTTTTGCAAAATCCGTTTTTCTAATTTGCACGTGTCCCCAGCCCCCCCACAACTCGAAATACTAGGAATTACAAAAGTGCTTGCACGTATATTTGGATGACTATGATATCATATTCCTTTAAATAGCGAGTGGCTAGTAAAGTTAGTTATGCCGTGATGACCGCCAAATGAGTGCTCGGTGAAGCTGTTCTCAAATGTGACTATTGTGAGATTGTGGCGATTGTGCAAATGTGTGTGTCGTCATTACCTTGCCTGAGTAATTTTGTAAATGTATAAAGTATATGTCAATAAACGATTTAAGTGAAACAGATTAGGCATTATTTATTTTTATTATTATTAGACATTTGTATTGATTGTATTTAATAATTATTTTCATTTAATCTTACCAGATTTTAGAACATATTAATTTCACCAAAAAAAGCTTTGTTAATTGAGGGGTGGGAGACAAATTCACATTAGCCATTTCATCAAAAATAACTACTACCTATACAATTTGTAATGTCAAACAATATTAATAAAAATAATGTAACTATATTTAAATTTAATAAAAATAAATTATGACTTATAACAAAGAATAAAAATATACAATTAACAAACAAAAAATTATTTAGATTATTAATAAAATTAATAAATTACTAAAAGTAATTTTACAAATTGTGTATATTAATAATTAATAAGACTATAATAATTAATATTTAAATAACATTAATTCATTAAAATGATTAATATCGCTGACTTTTTTTATTAGATTTATAGTTTGGGGAACAGAAGTTTTTTTTTATTCTAATAAGTTTTAGATTCTGATCAGAGCGATTTATTTTATAATGATGTGTGTGTGTGTGTTTTTTTTTGTCTGTTGCCACTTCT
The DNA here is from genome assembly GCF_037042655.1 of Diuraphis noxia. Lineage (NCBI taxonomy): Eukaryota > Metazoa > Arthropoda > Insecta > Hemiptera > Aphididae > Diuraphis > Diuraphis noxia. The sequence goes on from NW_028301711.1 coordinate 51,445,324, forward strand.
TAGAGCAGTATAAATGCTTCGATTTTCTTCAAAATTATTAATACACCTAACCTATTTACTTGGAACCTAAATTTTCAATCCTTAGCTATAAAATTTGAACATTTTATAAATTTCTAACTACAAAATATTTTTAAATTTTAAATTTGATACATTTTTTAAAATGTGAACTTTAAATGCTCATAAAACAAAATTGTGCATATGTATTTTTAATATTTATCAATTTCTATAGTAACAATATATAAGGAGCCTTGGATTAAATATTCACGGTTTTTACCCAACAAACAAAATTTTATTGATTAATTTATTTTATTAATTATAGAAAAAAAAAATCAAAAAATTGAAATTTTTATTGATATTTTTTTTTTTTTTTTGATAAAAGTCGACAAACGTATGATAAATCTTGAATTACATTTTAAAATCTTAGATTTAAATAGAACAATTTTGATGATTTTCTAACTCAAAATAATTTACAAATTTTGGTCATTTTTACGTATTTTGTCAAAATATAAACTTTAAATGCTTAGAAAAAAAAAAACTGTAACTACGGATTTTTAATGTTCTTCATCTGCCTTTGAAACAATATATTAGCCATTAGGAGCCTTCTATTAAATTTTCAAGAATTTATACCCAACAAATAAAATTTTGTTGATATTTATAGAAAAAAAAAATGGAAACTGAAATGTCCGTTAACAGCTCAAAATAAGTCAAAATATTTTGAAAATGGTATGGTGTGTAGAAAATGTTCATATAAATATTCCCGTTTTTTCCTTAATTTTTCATTTGTTTTGAAAAATACTTTGATATTTTTACTTTTGACCCCCCCCCCCCCAAAGTACCAACTAGAATCACTTTCCTATCAGAAACGGTACTGTTGAAGAAAAACGAAGCATTTCTACTGTCCAAAAAGGTGATGGCAGACACAAAAATAAAAAAAAATAAATACACATCATTGTGAAATCAATACATTCATCGCTCGGTTCAGAATCTAAAATTATTTTGTTGTTAAAAATGTATAAAATGTTTAACTTTTATAGCTAAGGATTGAAAATTTAAAACAAGATTCCGCGTAAATAGGTTATAATATATTAAAAACTTTATTCACAATAATATCATCAAATATACTTAGTAATATCATAGGTAGGCTGACTGACCGTCTTCGGTCAGAATCGTTATTCTTATACAATGATTATTATATCATTGGATTCAAATTTAACACAATCCATTACAGTGACTCACTTGTAACCTACTGTACAGCAGAGCGACACCCACTTGACCAACTTTTTCAAATTAAGTTTATGAAAAACATATTAATTGACTTATCCTTACTATTAGATGTTATGAAGCTACATCAATGAATGGTCACTTCACACAAGCCCCTTGTCTGAAATACTATAAATTTAAATGTATTATATATGAATTTCTAGCTTAAAATAATTTGCGAATTTTCATGATTTTTACGTATGTTGTCAAAATTAAAATTTAAATGCTTGTAAAAAAAAATTGTGCCTATATACTTCTTTTATTTTTCAACTGCTATTGTAAAAATATATTATGATCCTTGTATTGAATTCTCAAATCTTAGAATTAAAAAGAAAAACTTTTATGAATTTCTATCTAAGATAATTTGAACATTTCCGTAATTTTTATGTATTTAGTCAACATTTGAACTGTAAATGCTTATAAATAAAATTTGTGACTATATATTTCTTTTATTTTTAAACTACTATTGTAAAAATATGTTAGGAGCCTTGTATTAAATTTTCAAATCTTAGATAATAAAGGAAAATTTTTCATGAATTTCTAGCTTGAAATAATTTGCGAATTTTCGTGTTTTTAACGTATGTTGTCAAAATTCAAACTTTGAACGCTTGTAAAAAAAAAATTGTGCCAATATATTCTTTTTATTTTTCAACTGCTATTGTAAAAATATGTTAGGAGCCTTGTATTAAATTTTTAAATGTTAGAATTAAAAAGAAAAACTTTTATGAATTTTTATCTAAGATTGAACATTGCCGTAATTTTTACGTATTTAGTCAAAATCTGAACTTTAAATGCTTGTAAAAAAAAATTGTGACTATGTATTTCTTTTATTTTTCAACTGCTATTATAAAAATATGTCAGTAGTCTTGTATTAAATTTTCAAATCTTAGATAATAAAGGAAAATTTTTTATGAATTTCTAGCATAAAAAAATTTACGAATTTTCGTGATTTTTACATAAAATGTTGTCAAAATTTGAACTTTAAATGCTTATAAATAAAAATTGTGACTATGTATTTCTTTTATTTTGCAACTACTATTGCAAAACTATATTATGAGCCTTGTATTAATTTTTCAAATCTTAGAATTAAAAAGAAAAACTTTTATGAATTTCTATCTAAGATAATTTGAACATTGCCGTAATTTTTACGTATTTAGTCAAAATTTGAACTTTAAATGCTTATAAAAAAAAATCGTGCCTACGAATTTTTAATATTTTTTAATTGCTATTGTTACAATGTGTTAGAAGCCTTGTATTATATTTTCAAGCTTTTTTACCGAACAAATAAATTTTTATTGATATTTATAGCAAAAAAAACTAAAAAAGTTGAAAAATTAAAATGTCAGTAAACAGCTCAAAACAAATCTAAATATTTTGAAAATTTTATCAAATATATAAAATGCCTATATAAACATTCAGTGAAAATTTCAAGTATCTGCGGTCATTTGTTATAGAGTTACACCAAAATAAGGAAATCGCTAAAAGTGAAAATCCAATGTTGTAAAAATTTAAATTTCAAATGCTCATAAAAATTTAATTTGAATTTCCGGTAGACTTTTTATTTGTGATAAAGATTGAAAAACTTGTAAGGAATCATGAATTAAATTTTCAAATCTTAGATTTAAAAAGAAAATTTTTTATGAATTTCTAGCATAAAATAATTTGCGAATTTTCGTGATTTTTACGTATTTTGTCAAAATTCAAACTTTGAATGCTTATAAAAAAAAATTGTGACTATGAATTTCTTTTATTTTTCAACTGCTATAGTAACAATATGTTAAGAGCCTTGTATTAAATTTTCAAGCTTTTCTGCCGAACAAATAAATTTTTATCGATATTAAGTAAAAAAAAACTAATAATGATCGAAAATTTCAAATGCCTATGAATAGTTCAACTTAAGTCGAACATTTTTAAAAATTGCATGGCGGATAGAATATACTTACATAAACATTCGGTGAAAATTTCATGTATCTATGGTCATTCGTTTTAAAGTTACATCAAAAACCAAAATCGATTTTGTCGAAAAATGAGTGTGCGTAAAATTTCCCGTTTTTTCCTTAATTTTTAGTTTGTTTTTCTCGATTATTTAGAAAAGTATTAAAAAATTTTTACTTTTGACCCCCCAAAGTACCAACTAGATTCACTTTCTGATCAAACGAGGTACTGAAGTCAAAAATCGAAGCATTTTTACTGCCCCAAAACGTGATGACAGACACAAAAAAAAAAAAAAAAAACACATCATGGTAAAATCAATACATTCTTCGCTCCGCTCAGAATCTAAAATAAAATAAAATAAAAACACACATCATGGTAAAATCAATAAATTCATCGCTCCGCTCAGAATCTAATATAATTAAATTCCTGAGATACTCTAGATAATAATCTTACTTTTAAATTTTATAAGAGGTATTTTCTCTCTAATTTTAGAAATTATTATGATTTTATTTATTATTGTTAACGTAAAATTTGGTACGTTGAGTGAAGGTCAGAGAGAGAATAGAAATAGTGTGCTGAAATCATCTTAACACGTCATATACAATTAATTAAAATAATATAAATTAAAAAATAATAAAAACTAAGTAAAAATAATTAATTAAAATAACTAATTAAAATTGTTAATAAAAAATAATATGACTAAGTGATGACAAATTACTTAGTAATTACCACCCCAGCAAGAATAGAATGCAATGACATATTTTTGTAAAAATAGTAATGAATTGTAAATATTACTATATTATTATAAAGGCACTCTTAATATCGATACCAGATATTTATTGAATGTTTGAAATTCTTAATAATTAAAAATTAAATACCCCCCTTATTTAACAACTCATATTTATAACAATTGGGTATCTAATAATGTAATGTCAACAGTTAAGTTTATATTAAATATTTTTACTTAAAAAAATCAATTGATTTTGTCATTTTTAGAAATTGCTGTAGCTAAAAACAATGTTTGGGATGATATAAGCTTATATTTAAACAGTGCTATGAGTGGAATTGCAATCCATACATTTGTTTTTAAAGGACGCCACGGAATAAAAGAGAAACTTGGATTTTTACCAAATGTTGTCACTTCACCCATTTCCTCAAAGCAAAATGTTCAATATGAATCCGGTAAGTGAGGAAATAATTTCTTAACCCTAAATACATACATTTGTAACGCTGCAGTGCCGCAATTAGCGGGGGTGCTGGGGGTGCATGGCACCCCCAAAAGAGCCCTTTCATGGTATTTGGATTTTAGGGGCCCCTTTTCAGACATAAAAGATTTTAAATTTTATACTAATATTAATTTTTATTCCAATTACGTGATCAAATACATGATGAAAATTGAAATTTTTCGATATCATTGTGTAAATATTATGTTTTTATAGTATTGATTATACTTATGAAGAGGAAAATAATTGGCTTAGTGCTATTTTTAGACAAGTTCGGTGTGTGATGACTGATAACTGATAATATTTTAGTTAGTGAATACATTTGTGTTTTCATTTTTGATTTCATTTAAACAATAAACTTAAAATGTCTCTAAAATATACTCTTCCTAGTGGTGCTCCATTTCTAAAATGATAATTTGTATTTGTATAAATAAATAATATATAATAATATATAATATATAATAATATTTTAGATTCTGAACGAAGTGATGAATAAATTGATTTTACCATGATGCGTGTTTTTATTTTTTATTTTATTTTTTTTTTTGTCTGTCATCACGTTTTGGGGCAGTAAAAATGCTTCGATTTTTGACTTCAGTATCTCGTTCCATCAGAAAATGAATCTAGTTGGTACTTTGGGGAGTCAAAAGTAAAAAAATTCTTAATACTTTTCAAAAAAATCGAGAAAAACAAAAAAAAAATGACAGAAAAACGGGAATTTTAACGCAAAACTAGTTTTTGACCAAATCGATTTTTTTATATGGTTGTAATTCAAAAACTAATCATTGTAAATACTTGAAATTTTCACCAAATGTTTATGTTAGTGATATATACATACAGTTTAATTTTCAAAATTTTTTGACTTTTTTTGAGTTATTTATAGACCACTGAAATTTTCGATTTGTATTTAGAATATTATGAATAATAATTAACTGATTAAAAGATAATATATTATAAAAGTATATATTTAAATATAATTATTCAAATTATGAATATTAATTATAAAAAAATATTAGAATATTATTTTTTACATTTTTACATTCTATATCGTGTATTTTTCTTTTTTTTAAAATCCCCTTTGTGTACCTAACTTATATTTTTTTTTTATTCATACGAATAACTTTTTACCAGTTGTCAAGTATTTAAATCAATGCTTTTTAAATATACGTACTTTACTTTAAAGTAATTACATATTATAATGCATGTGGAATACAGTATAATTATAAATATAAAATAATAACATAAACAAATTATATAAATTGGTTGCCTATACTCCTTTAAAATGTGTATGTATTTCTTTTATTAAATTTGCCAGAAAACTCCATTGATAGTTCAAGTGAAGATGAAGAATATCCAACAAAGAAATTCGTATTCACTTTATCCTCTGAGGAGTGGAAACAAATCCAACCGCAAGAACAAATTTACAAGTTTAAAGACAAAAATCGGCCATTTTTAAATTCAAGGGTATACTATATTTTGCCCCAAAATTCATGGACTTCATTGCTTGCTGAACATTTTTGGGTTCATACTCAACTTCAATGTTGTATATCATTTCGTAGAGGCAAAGTGTATCCTAATGGTTCAAATTACATAGTTGTTGTTGGTCGTTGTGTATCTTGTGAATCTAAATTTAAAGGAATTGTAATAGATAAACCACCAGGAAATGCAAGGTATTAAATATTAGTTATTTCAAATTCTTTTTTTATTTTCAGTTACATTATTATCTTATTTTAATCATTGTATATCAAACACCATATTTTTTTATGTAATTCATAGAGTTTTAATGTATTGCACATATATTGGTAATTTTGCTAAAGATCACAACAAATATACCAAAAAACGTCGATTAATTGGACCAGCTAAAGAAAAGGCTCTTTTGTCCATTATTGATGATCAAATTTCATGTGAAACATTTAGGGAAAGGGAAGCAACCCGCCTAATTAAAAAAGGTAAGTTAAACATATTTTATAATCTATACAAATTAGCATGTATTAAAAAAAAATATGATTACTTTAAAAATTCCTAAACGTAGATGAATACTTGTTTATTTATTTATTTACTTGCTTGTTTCCAATTTTATGGAACTAAAAATGCATGAATCTTTAAATTTTAAAATTATTTTTTTGTTAAAAATTTATAAAATGTTCAACTTTTATAGCTAAGGATTGAAAATTTAAAACAAGGTTCCACGTAAATAGGTTATAATATATTAATAACTTTATTCACAATAGTATCATCAAATATGCATAGTAATATCATAGGTAGGCTGACTGACCGTCATCGCTCAGAATCGTTTTTTTTATACAATGATATTATATCATTGGATTCAAATTTAACACAATCCTTTACAGTGACTCACTTGTAACATACTATACAGCAGAGCGACAACCACTTTCCAACCATTTTTTATTTATTTTTTTAAATAAATTTTATTATAAATATATATAAGATGATTTACATATTATTAAAATGTTTACAATAAATTATCTACCTACTTTAAGCACAATGCTTGTGATGGTGGTAGAGAGTTACCTACATTATATAATAAGACACAAAAAAATACATAGGTACTAAAAAAAATACAACCTATAATAGCAAAATATACTTAGTGACTTTTAGTAGTAGGTATAGGCCGATAACCATCTCTGTTCAGAATCGTTTTTCATATTCAACAATTTATCATTGAACTCAAATTAATAATTACATATTTTCCCAGTGTTCAGTATCTAATTTATGTATTCAAAGTATTATTATGATTTAACTTATATCATAATCTGTATACATTTTAGGAGATCCTGAACCTGCAATTATCCCATCAGGTAACTCGTTGCGCCTCTTAAAATCTCGGCAAATATCAGCTAATAGAAGGCACGAAGATACCTTAACATGTTTAAGCTTAATGAAAAAAGAAGATGACTTCATGAATGTTATTCATGATATAGGATATGAACCTTTTTATGTACAATATAATTCTTCTGAACAAACAAACCTATATAGAAGCTATTGTAGTACAACAAAATATCCGAAGCTAGTAATAGACGCAACAGGAACATTAGTAAAAAGTTTTAAAAAAATTGGTTTAGACAAAACCAAAATTCTTTTACTATATGAAGCTCTTGTGTATGATTCAAAAAAGAAACAAAACTTTACTGTGTCGAATATGTTAAGTGAGGGTCATTCAAACATTGAAATATCCAATTGGCTACTAAAATGGTTAAGATGCGATGTGCCACAACCAAAGCATACGGTGTGTGACCAATCATTAGCGCTTTTGTCTGCTATTGTCCAATGTTTTACTCAATATTCATCACTCCATGATTACTTAACAGTTTGTGCAGAGTTACTTAAAGGAGGCATTGCTGTAGATTCGCATTGGCTTCCAAGATGTTTTGTGAGAGTTGATGTAGCTCATTTTATTAAATTAGCGAGCAAATGGATACCTCTAAAAAATATTACTAGATTAGCTAAGGAAATAGTGCTTCGTTCAGTTGGTTTACTCATAAAGAGTCAAAGTCTTGTGGAAATGCGATTACTATTATTATCATTATTTGTATTGTTCATTAATGAAACTAACGGTACTGATAAAGAAAACGGGGAAGAAACACCATGTGAAAAATACAAAAACATTTTAACTGAGGCTACATCAACAGGATTTGTTGATTTTCAAAAACAATTCGATGATATAATATCTGTATCAGAAACGGAAGATGAAGCTCGAATCAATATAGAAAATGAATACGAACGTCAAAATGAAGGTTTGGATACATTTGAGAACCCATTTCAATCATGGGCTAATGATATACTTAACGAGAGTAAAAGTTATTTAAGAGAAGGTACAGGAATAAATCCTTTCTATTGTCCTGAACTAGTTCCAATTATAATTAAGTCAACCAAGCTTATACCTTTATGGTCTGCAGTGATGGTACCAATTTTTGGATACGGAGAAGAATTTTCTAGCTCGGCCGCGGTGGAATCAAGCTTTAAAAAACTGAAAACTGTAACAATGAGACATATTAATCTACCAACCACTCTTGAAATATTCTTAGAAAACCATATTACATCTCTTAAAGATTCATCATTACTACGTTCTGCTCATAATGTAATTTCATCAATATCTCCTGTACGTAATACACTCAGTACTATCAGTGAAGTGTCAGAAAACAATAATAAAATTATTACTGATGATGTGACTGAATTAAACACTGTACATGGAGATAACTGGAGCGACAGAAGTGATGATTCAGCCAATTCGAGTCAACTTCTTGTCGATGACGAAATTATAGAAAGTCTAATGAATAAAAAAGATAGTCAAATTATGAAATGTACAATTTCGTCATCAACCACAGGTAAATAAAATATTAATTAATTTTTAAAATGTTTATTTAGGTTTGTTTTATATTAGATGGCTTTTTTAGTATTACCCGCTATAAATGATAATTTATAGTGAAAATTAAAAAAAATATAATAAAATATAAAATTGGATCCGTAATGCACATAAAAAGACAAACATTTCAAAAAACCACAATTTAAATAAATAATTTTACAATCACTAAGTATAAATTGATTTATAATTAAAATACGACAAGTATGACTACTTGTTTTGTTTTTTATAATTTGTTTATATTACCTGGTTTAACTAGGGATAATAAAGAATGAAGATATAATGTTCAAATATTTAAATTAATAAATTAAATCTTTATTTTATAAAAAAAACTTTTTTATGAAATTAATCATCAGGAATTAACTATTTTTATATGAAATTATTAATTATTAATCATATGAATGTAATTAATTTTAAGAAAACGATGTCTTGTCGGAAGAATCCTTAGCTCGTGAGAGCTGGGATCGAAAGAACAAACAAAGAAAATCTAAATCATACCTTATACCAAACCCTCATTTGAAGTATTTGGATATAAAAAACTCAAGAAGTCTTAAATCTCTCCCAATTTTGAAAAATGGCTCTAGGTTCAAGGAGTTGAAAAGTTGCAAAGCCCAAAATATATCGGGAAAAGTGGTATTAAGCAACACATGTGCGTTTGATACCGTAGCATCGTTGATTATGGTAATTAAGATTTTCAAAATCGGAAAATACATAATAATTTATAAGTACTTACCTAAATACCTAATATTTGACTAAAATATTAATTATTTTAGAATATCGATCTGGTCTTATAAAATAAATGTTTAATTACTTACTGAATGATTTTATTATTGCTAATTTTAATTTAATGTTTTTAGGTATCTTATTGTGATAGTAAAAACTATGCAGAAAAAGTTGACATTCAAAATAATCAGTTTTTAAATATGATTACTAATACTGTCAAATATGGAATTAAATCATCGACTTATTCAGAAAGAGCTGATTTAATTATAAATTATATGGACGTCAACATACAATCGCTAGACTATGGTGTTACATTAGTTGTATATGACACAACTGCTGGACATGTGATAAAAAAAATGTTGGATGACTTCCCTACAGCAATAGAGACCAAAACATGTTCAAACAGCAAATGTATGGGATCAAAAAATAATCAAAATAATATTATGTTTCTAACTTATCAAGTCAACAGCAGTCAACTATTTCAAGGGCTTCAAAAATATTTAGACAATAGAGTAATTTTGAAAAATTCAAAATGCATTGGAGACTGTAATTCATCAATATCGACTAATTTATCGGACATGCATTTGTTCATTGACATTTTATTTTGGGAAGGTAAGAAAATATTAATATACAAAATAATTGCATATAATTTAATATTTATAACTGTACAGCGTGTATAACAGAAAATTTGTTAGGTACAAATGAAAAATGAAAAATTGATACAAGTTAAACGTATGAAAAAAATTATTAAAATTGTAAGGATCATAAATAATTTAAGATTTACTTATGTCTGCATATTTCTAAAATAATATTTCGAAAAACGATTTTAAGGTTTTAAATAACTATTAATCCAAATAAATAATGTCATTTTAGAAAAATATCAAAAAATATACTCCATGAATTAAAAATAAAGGATTCGAAAATAAAAATTGTATACTGCACTTGTAGTGCATGCGTCTAAAAATTATATTAAAACATTTTTTAAATTTTAATATTGATAAAAATATTTGATTTCATTTTTCGAGCCATTCCGTTACACCTTGTATATAAAGTTTTATACGATTGCAAAAATGCAAACTATTTGAAAAAATTGAATTCAATGTGTTATCTTTTTATATTAATTAATTAGTTATTAACAATAACTTTTTTTTAGAGGGCGATTTAGATATGAGTCTTCAACATAGTACTGAAGCAGCAAAAATTGCACAGATCAGACTATGTGACATTCCACAAATATTGTGCAATGCAAATCGCACATTTGAACTAAGAGGTGTCATAAGTTTTTTGCCTGGAAAAAGTAAACTAAGGAACTCAGTTGGACACTACAAAGCATACGTTAAGAGAGGGGCATCAAATAATTGGGAAATATTTGATGATCTCAAAAAAAAACCGATTCCCGTAAAAAGCACGACAAAAGTCAGTTGTGAATTTTTATTGTATACAATTTAATGTCAATATTTTTTTGTTATTTAGATTTTATTAACATGTAAGAAAAAGTCATTCCTACCTATGTATAAAATTAATTTTAAAAAGTATAAACTAATGTATAAAAAGTTATTTCAATTTTTATAATATAATCGCTACAATATTAAAATGCAAACAATTTTAATAATTTAATCAAATTGAAAAATTATTTCTACAATGATAATTAAAAATTAACCAATTTCAACAACTAATTGAATTTATAAACTAAATTATCAAATTCGTAGTTTTAGGAAAATAGTTATAATAAACAAATCGATATCCGAGAAAATAGCTGAATTGCTAAATATTGGCGTATAAGCGATTATGCAGTTCCAGTTATTTCGAGTTGTGGGGGGGCTGGGGACACGTGCAAATTAGAAAAACGGATTTTGCAAAACAACGAATGACGGTAGAGTTTCGGGACCAAGCGTGCAAATACATGCTAATTACATGCTAAATATTGGCGTATAAACGATTATGCAGTTCTAGTTATTTCGAGTTGTGGGGGGGCTGGGGACACGTGCAAATTAGAAAAACTGATTTTGCAAAACAACGAATGACGGTAGAGTTTCGGGACCAAGCGTGCAAATACATGCTAATTACATGCTAAATATTGGCGTATAAGCGATTATGCAGTTCCAGTTATTTCGAGTTGTGGGGGGGCTGGGGACACGTGCAAATTAGAAAAACGGATTTTGCAAAACAACGAATGACGGTAGAGTTTCGGGACCAAGCGTGCAAATACATGCTAATTACATGCTAAATATTGGCCTAGAAAAAAATTTGAAAATAAGTGATTTTGATGGGTGGGGGGGTCGGAGACACGTGTCTACAGCCCCCCCACCTATTTTCTGATCCCACGCCTAATTAAAGCGCGTGCAAATTACAAAAGTTAGCATGCAAATACATGCTAATTACATGCTAATTTTTTGCCAAAAAAAAATTTGAAATATCCGATGTGGGGGGGCTGGGGACACGTACGTACTTCAGCTGAAGTGGCAGTGTGGCTTGTTTGAGGAAAGTGTAGGTAAGTTACCATCCTGCTTGTATTTTAATACTTGAACGCATACGCAGCCAGAACTCTTCATTTTTTTAGGTTCTCATAAATCTTTTATTCATTTGTCGTGTCTGGTCTATCTAGAGTAGAGTCCTCGTAAGGTATTTATGAAAATATTAAATTGTACATAAGTTTTAGGCCAATTTTTCTTTATATGACCCAGGTCGGTTCTCAAAATTTTTTAATCTTTGTGTTTCTTTATAGGAGTCCGTTAAAAACACTGATCCAGGGACTTTGGTGTGCCAGGTTGAAATGGGTCTTCTTTAATTGGTTAATAAAAACACTGGAACTAGTTTGCAATGTTATTTGGTTAACGACATGATTACGAATGTATATAGCAAGTTTTCTACTAAGCCATTTGTAGTTATCTAAATAATTAACAATATAAGTAATATTATTGTTATTATTGTCTATGGTTCTATATAATAGTACTTATATAACTTTTTTCAATAACTGAATAATGTTTTATAAATTAATATTATTATTATTATATTGTTATCTTTATACATATTTGTTTTAATATATATTATGCATAAAAATGATATTACATTATCAATTACAAAATTACAAATGCATTTAAAAAAAAATTATATTATTTTTACAGAAAAAATGTATAATTTACACAATACAAAAACATCATTAACTGAATAAATGTATTTGTTCGTTATACGATTAAATACAATGTACCTAATAACTGACAACAGTTAGGTACGTACATAAACAGTTATTCGTAGTCCGTCATATTATTAATATCTTTATCTTTTATCATTTCATTTTAATTTTCCTTAAGAGACGAATTTAAAAGAAAAGTGTTCTTGGTCGGTCGTTAAAGTTGATCTGAAATGTAAAATATCAAATCGCCCATGTCGTGAATTAAATATAATTTATTAAATGATGAATGTCAAATGCATTATCATTTATCAGGTACCTATATTAATTTATATTATTACCTTAATTATTCTTATAACCAACACCTTATGTAGACATTCTATGATAAATTTTCAATTTACTAGTGAATATTCAATGTCTAACTTTAAGTTTTTATAAAAAATGTATATTATTTTCATGTAAGACCTTTGTTTGATAAAGCAAGAAAAACTTATGCGGAATCATCGTAAGATCAATACATTTACCACTCCGATAAAAAAGCCTCATCATACTATAAACTATAAAGCACTGTTTTTTTTTAAATCTACATAGAAGCTGTAGAGTGTATTAGTTTGATACCACTTTTTGTCAAATTTTATGTAAATATTGTGTGTGGTGAATCAAGCAACAAATAAAGTATTGAAAAATGAAAGTATTCATAATAAACACAGCGAAGAAACTACATAAGTATTTAAAAAAATCATTTTCAAATGTACTTAAACGAAAATCGGAAGACGAATTGGAAAAGCCTTCAAAAATTATTGATAGAGGCATTTTATATTAATCAGAAGTGATACAAAATTGTACAGATACAGATATTAATAATATTTATCAGTATTTATACCGTTCTCGTAGATCATCATAATATCCTAAACTTCTAAAAAATCTTACTGAAGTAATCAATGTAATGAGTGAGTGTCAAATTAAAATCTGAAAACTTTATTCTTTTCATTGATTCAGATGACAAAATTATTTGCTCTTCAACAAAATCTAACTTAAAATTAATATATTCAGAAGACAAAATATTTGTGGATGTTACTTTTTACATACTAAGCAAAATATTTTATCCAGATTTTTACACCATCCACATTTTTAAAAACAGACATTATGGTCCTCTTGTGTACTTTTTATTACCCGACAAATGTAAAAACACATATGCGCGATCGTTTGGTTATGTTCAGTTTTGTATAAAGATAATTTTTTAATCATATAGATAAAGATAAAAGATAATTTCTGAAATAGTTATCTAGGTAAAGAAAAATTTAATTATCTAGAAAAAGATAAAAAATTAGCATTTATTATTCAGATAAAAAAAAAAGATAAAAATGTTTCTTTAAAGGTACCTATTTATCTCAAAACTAATTTGCATAAAGTATATTAACTTATATTATATAGGTAACACATTTAAACATTATAACAATATATAAACATGGTAAAACCAAATATTTTGTTGAAACAATTAAATTAAAATTTAATAAATTAAAAAAAATTATAACTTTTAATGCTATTTTCATTTGATACTTTGAGATCATTGGGGTCGTAAGATTGCGTTTGAAGCTTTTGCTTTTTATTTGAAGTGCAGTTTGACTCAGAAATTACAAATTTGTCCATATTGTGTAAAACAAATAACAATCGTTAATTCGAATATTGTGACGGTTGGTAAAATAACGTATAACTAATATAAGTGACTACAGAGTACTAGACAGTAGACAATGAATAAGAAATAAGAGTGAATAGTGTGACAATATGTGTTCCTGTGTTTGGTTAAACTATTAAATTAATTATAGAACTTAATGATACATAATATTGTTATCGGTATAATATAAACATTATTAAAATATAAATATGCACTACCTATTAATGTAGATATTATTGCAATGCTAAAATTAGTATTGTATATATTTTATTTTATACTATAGTGCAGCCAGCGAAACTAGTGGCCGTTTTTTCATTAGGGCTACGAAGAATACTTTACCGCGTAAAATAATTTCAAACACATTTATACTTGTTGTATATTATACCTATTTCGCAGCTACTCGTTCGGTACGCGCTAATCGTATATTATTCTTACGTGTGGCTATGGAACGGGCCTTTACTATAAAGACATAACATTTGATATTTTTGTAATACACATTTTTTATTAATTTATTATCACGTTATCAAAATAATAATATAATAATAATAACATTTAAAATATTTACAATTGTTTTCGAATTTTAATAATAATTATAAAACTACTCATCGTCGTCGTCGTCATCATCGACGCTCGAACTGCTGTCATCTGGATAAATTGTTAAAATAATCGGCTCTAATATTTCGTCCCTCAGTCCTGCTTTATAGAAATCTTCTTCTTGAATTTTCACGCAATGTTTTCCACATTTGGCCCAATCATCAGCAGTTACCGCGTCAATTTTTTTATGGACAAGTGCCTCAACATCAGTAATTTTAAATGTTGAGTTTTTTTCAGCAACTCTCCCTTTAAATTGTGCCCAAATTAATTCTATGGGATTATACTGAAAGTGGTAAGGCGGAAGTCTTACCACTTCATGTCCCATTTGTTGTGTCAATTGATCCAACTTATAAATTTTTCCACGCGGCATCGCAAGTTTGTCTTTCGCCCGTAATTCATCTAGAGTTTTTACGGGAGGAAAGTCTATATTTTTTTCGTGCAACCATTGTTGAACATCCGCCTTCCTACTATTTGACTTGGGGAAGTCATCGAGTAATGCAGAATGATATGACGCGTTGTCCATAACAATAACGCTGGGCTCTTCCAAGTTCATTAACATTTGCAAATACCAATTTTCAAAGATTGTAGCATTTATCTGTGAATGATAATCTTTGGTATAGCCAGAGTTACAACGAAAAATTAATTTTGCATCTTTGACAAAATCAAAGGAAGGAGACCCAGCGTGACAAATTATAAGGCGACTGCCTTTTCCTGTAGGCACTTTTAGACCCTCTGTATTTTCGTGGTTTTTCCAAATATATCCTCGAGTATGATTTTGGTTAACCCAGATCTCGTCTAAATAGACTATTGGTCGAGTATCACCATTTATACGAAGCTCGTTCATTCTACGTAAAAATTTTACGCGCGCTGCTACTATGTCCGACCGTTCGATTAGAAATTTTCGACCGTCATTACACCTTTTATATTTAAAATTCAGTTTTTTCAAAATAATTTTTACTGATGATTTCGACCCCCGGTAATCAGTTTTTTCTCGCAATGCCGCTAGAATTTTTGCACTTGTTGGAAATTCTCCCTTGTCATAAAAGCTGTGAACCACCCTTCTGACCACTTCACTGTCGAAATCTTCAAGGTCAGTGACAGGTTTGTTACGACTGTAACGTTTTCTAGGCGACCGAAATTTTATATCTGTAGAACTTCCGACACCTAACTCTTCTTCAACACCAAGAGATATAGTTTTGCTTTCCTTACAAATTCTCTGTACAGTAGACCGACTTACCCCACAAGCATCTGCCGTACGCTCTCGACATAGTTGAAAAAAATTAGCCACTTCCGGTTGGTCTTCTTTACTGTCCAATATTTTAAAATAATTGTACACGTTGTATATAGTTTTTTTGGTTTGAGAATGTTTATCTGGCCGGATCGACATTTCAATTGAACAATATACGCACAAAAATGGTGAAAAACCGCAAAAAAACAAAAATGTACAAATAAACAGTAAGAAATTCGTAACAAACTCAGTTCAAATTATAACAACTAGCACACACAAGACACAAAATACATGTTACACGAAGCAAATAGGTCCAGTGACTAACATAAAGGTCATACAGCAGATGGTTTAATGGTTAGAGGTTTGTATTAAAATCTACAGGTATTCGGCATGCAACGGTCACACAATAGTTGACTATTAAATAATATGCGTTATAGGCTATTGTATATTTTCCCCCCGAATTGTATTTCAATTATAATACGTATCGTAAACTATAATTACAACACTACGTAGCAACGCATTTTACTGATTATTTACAATAGAATAAGAACCACTTTTCGTGAGCCGGATTACAACCTAACATAATATTCACTATATTCATTTCGAAAAAAAGATCGCGCAGCTGCACAAACAACCAAAATATTTAGAGCCCCTGGTTTACACGAAAACGGCCACTAAGGCGCGTAACCGTCAAGCTTCTAGTTTCGCTGCCCGCACTTTAGGTAATACTGATTATATATCTTATTATTAATCAATAATAATTTTGTTTTATGATAGTTTCAAATTTTAAGTGCAAATGGTATGACTAACTATGTTGTGTATAGACAGCCGGCAAACACAAATACGAATACGCCGGACACGTATTTAAACCAAAACGTTAATATTAGTTTATTACTAAGAACACGAAGAAAAAAATCATTGATTATAGAATAGACTATTATATTCTATTATATATTCAATGCTAATACATATTCATAAAACTGAATAGGTAAATAGTTAAAATAATAATTTTTGACTATTATGACGTATAATGTATAAATATATAAAATTACAATTTTATAATGGGAAAATATAAAATACCTTATTAACATTACTATTATTATATTAGCACGGAGGGCTAGTTATTATATAAATATTTAAAAATTAAATGTTATCTAGATGTTTTAATTATTTATCTTAGATAACAGCACAGATAACATATTTCACATTCATGTGTATAAGATAAAAGATAAAAATAAAACTATCTAGATAAATTTACCTAGATAAAACACAACACTCTTATATTATTGAAAAATGTTTAGAAATAAATTTATGGTTCAGAGTATCGCAAATAGTTTCCGATTTTGAAGAAGTTATATATATTGCTGTAAAAACAGTTTGACCAGAAATACAAATTGTTGGATGTTCATTTCATGTCGCAAAATTGGTGGAAACATATTTAAGGTCTTGTTAAATATAAATTTGAATACACATACAAATTTACAATAATGTTATTTTTGTATTATGTATTATTAATATTAATATTCAATCGTGTTAATTTATTTATTCTTTAGGTTTATCAAATGAATATAAAGCTGAATCATGTGAAACAGGTAATTGGCTAAAATTGGTATTGCCGTATTGGCTTACCATTATTAAATTCGGAAGAAGTATGTGATTCATTTACAATAGATTTGATGTTAATTGCTCCAGATGATGAAAGGGTAGGAAAGTTCTGCAATTATTTTTATTTAGTTGAATATCATATTGATAAAGGAGCGAAATTTAATCTACGCATTCGGGTGATAACATCGGAACGTAATACTTTCCACTCAAAATTAAATTAACAAATAACAAAAGCTTATTCCATAATTTTCATTAAAACTTTTTTATTATTTGTTAATAAAATATTTTATTAAAATTAATAGTAGATACATTGGTGATATAAATAGGAAAAATGTACGAACAATTTAAGGTAGTAAGTTAATTAGAAAAACAATAAGTTATCAAAGTATGTTCCATGTTTATTTCTGTGAAATTATGACGGCGATCTGTAAGAATGTACTTGTAGTAAGAAAAACTGCATTCAACATCAACACTGGTGATTGGAGCATATTTAAGATTGGATAGTATAACCAGCGAATAATTTGGAACAGATAAATCGTTGAAATTAGCACTACCACTTTGAAGTATTTTCGAAATTTCTTTTAAAACCATTAATCCTTTATTTTTATTCAAAATGTTTTTACATTTTAATTTAATTATTGCATTATTTGCACTATTAGGAAGTTCAATGATAGAGTTTTCCACTTGCTCTAAAATTTTTAACGAGTCTACAAGGGACAAATTAGAGGTTTCAAGGTTAGTTTAGGTACAACCAACCTATGGAACTATTTTAAGTGTCCGAATATTCGAGAGACATAAAATATTTGATATTATATAAACGTACCTATGATCTGTGTTTTTTTTTTGCTCAATACCTTTTGGGATTGTTAGGTGCATATTTGTACAGTTTTTGTTAAAATATGCAGAAATATGAAGAACATGCATTAACGTCAGAATATGCAAAAACATGCAGTATAACATTTTGATATTTAATCAATCGAGTAATGATTTGTGGACTCTCATTGATTGCATGCAAATGATGTTGAAAATAGCAACATGCGTTTTATGCAAAATCCGGTCTTTACACATAATTGATTAACTAGTGTGCGGTTATAAACGATAATGTGATTTTAGATAAATGTGTGCGTTATTGACGACTGCTAGATGTTACTATAATATGCCTATTATTAAATTTAGTCGAACGTGTGATGCTATCTTGATAGCATAGTCAATTTATTTCGTGTAGTTCTATGGACATTCAAATATCAAATGTTTTTGAAACGCGGCTAGGAAAACGTTGTTTTAAAAAAAAAACAAACATAGCATTGAATAAATATGACAAATGTAATTTAAATTAAATTAACAAAAAAAAGGCATTTTTTATCACGCCTGTTGTAAACAGACAGTCCTAATCTTGTAAAAGTGAGAAGGAAAATGTTTGAAATAATCTTAAACATTATTTTTGTTAAGGGTTTAGTAGATTTTTGTCATAGTGTAACGATCGAAATTATATTTGTCATTTATTAATTATTATGAACCATGATGCGATAATGCTCTCCGTCCCACGGTCCCCTCTTGCCTCCGCTCATAGGTAACACCAAACAACACACACACACTGTCACGTATACCTACCTAGTACCCGTGGTTCGGATGACTGGCCGACACTGTATCGTATTATTAACACCTCATTAACGGCATAGGTAATAATAATGTAAAAATGTAAAGTTCACCGGTCAAACATATTTGATGATTATTACGCAACATTATTATGCAACGCTGTCCGGTGAACAACCCGCCCGGTCACGGCCATTTCGTATTAGTATATTTTCTTCGCTTCTACGGACCACAGCATGTCGGAGTAAAGAAGAAGAAAGTCGCCGAGTGCGTCTTCGGGACGACGCTCAACGGCCCTGAACAATGATGGTAGTATAATTTTATTAATGTTGTGAATACAACACACACACACCCACACCTTGGCCGGTGAATTTGTATTAATAAAAATTAAATAGGTTTTGACACCTTTGGTGTTCTTTGAAATTATATATTATAATATTCTGATGATCCGTATACGTATACTATGTTTTATGTGGATATGTTATTATTGATTTATTTATACGCTGGTGACCGATATCCGGAGCCATGCTTGAAATTGACATACAGTCAAATTCCATATTTTATTCTATTATGTATTTATATTTTATATTGATCTATTGTATCTGATCGGTGACCTTCAGTGGCGGCCAAGTTTTTATGCCGTATGGCTTTTCTTGGTCATAAATTAAAATTTTATTCCTAATATACTTTAAATAATCACTCCCCATATCTATGTTTTTTTTTTTTTTTTTAACTTTTTCCCCTTTTCCGAGTCACTTATTCATTTTATATGTAAAAAAAAAAAATCCCATATGCTCCGGTTTCCGAATCTCGGCTGTGGGTTGGCGACCTATGCTAGCCTCGTCAATGTGCACTCCACGCCGAATCTGGGTATGGCCCCGTGCGAGATGTTACAATAGTTTATGTACGCAAACGAGTCCTACGTTTTGGGGTCATTTATCACAGGTATTAAAAATTCGTGTGCGAAATCGAGTTGTACATTTGTAAGCAAACGAGTCGAAAAGGTTAAATGTACACAAACGGGTATCGCCCATTGCATGTTTGCCAGACTGATAGTGGACGCTTCCCCCTACTTCTGGTGTTCCAGCTAAGCTCAAAGCCGTTATAATTAACGGTCGTCGAAAGTCTCGAGTGGTTGAGTAGTTAATGAGTCGCACTGTCACAGACTCATAGATGTTGTTTCATAACCTTTATTATTTCATTATTTTCTTAAACTCAAGGCTTTATTCATAGTTCACGTTGTAGATAGTAAATAGATGTGCACCAGAAGTATTCAAACTTTTTCATCCTTCGGATCATTTGGGTGTTCACAACATTTTGATGGTTCCCAAATTATTATGAAAAAATTGAAACAACAAACGGATACCTACCTTATTATTAGGTATCCATAATTTTGTATAATGGTGTACCTAATAGTTACTACGTTATAGTGTAACCTTTCACGATAAAGTAGGCAATGAACACGATTGATTTGTTTTATTACTAATGTATTATTATTACTGAATAAGTGTCAGTTTTTATTATTTTATTTGTCATTCTAATTACTTAATGAAGTGCCCATCCCCATAATTTTCAAAAATCCAGTGAGCCGTGACTTTATTAAAATGTATGGAGTATGGAGTATCTAGTATCGCGATACTCCTGTAACGAGCTGTGACTTTATCTATATATATATTTATGAGTCCCTGGTAGTATAATATCATAATAGTAATGCTGAAGAGCAGCGGAGTAGTGCCAATAATAGTAATAATGCATATGACACTATATATATATCACAACTCATATAAATATTCTTTAAAGTAGGTCACGCAGGAATTGTGTGTTTTATGTAAACGGATATCGTGTTATAATGTGTTGTGTAAGGGACATCCGGTTAAGTGACACGTGCAGCCACACGCCACAGTCACACGTGCCATACATGACCACGGGTAACATGGATATGACTACTTGAGTAGGGACTAGGGATTTCTCTACAAGAGGAGCTCGTAGACACTACAATAGTCAGACGAACTTACCAACAACTAGCGACTGGAAGCTGAACACACTAGAAGTCACATCTCGTTATTACCATTTAATTGAATAAATTAATTGAACTTAGTCATTTTTTCCATATTATTAATTATTGGACTTATAATAAATAAAATATTATTCAAAAATCATCAAGTGTTGATTATTCCATTCAACTTCTTGACAATCCTAGAAAGGCTCGCTACACTCCAAAGCCAAGTATCTAGTATCTTGTATCTAGCATCTCAATACTCCTTTTTGAGTATCTTGCCCAACACCCTGCCTAGGTCTTATATAATTATAAATATTATTTGCAATCATTATGGAAATGAAAACGACGCGACCATTTGAAGTTTTATTTCTAGTCAATGTATATATATATATGTCACTGGGTTGTTACCATATAACATATTGTACCTACAGACGTAAAGTCCAATTCAATGTGCGTGTGTCACAGATATATATATATATTAATATATTATATACAATATAAATTACACATATAACTATATTTTATGATTTATCGGTACTGGGTTGAAAAATTATTTTTAACAACCTACAATATAAAATAAAAATATTAATTTCTGGATCATTAATTATTATCATCATTATTATTATTATTATTATTTCTTATTAATTATTATTTTGATAATGAAACCAGAATTGTATTGTATCTTGTATCGCATCATAAATTATTTTATGAAATACTAGATACATTGACTAAAAATGTATTACGATACAAGATACTCGATACTTCATATAATTATATCGAGATACAGGATACAATTGCATCTAAGATACGAATCTACGATACTTGTATTGCAGATACTGCCCAACTCTGGACCTAAGTATGATGTTGGTTTCCAGTGCTTTGACGCTGCTCCCTTTGCAAACTCTCGCGATGCCCTAGGGTGCCACGATCCACAGTTTCAATACTTCTGATTTACAATAAAAAAACTTTGAAATATTAAGTAAAACTTAATTATGTATTGCGTGAGATATTGAGTTATCTATTTAAATTATTATTAATGTATTTTTTTTTTTTAACACCAATGTAATTTATATTATCTATTATTGAGGATGTAGCCGCACTCAGCTTTAATAATAATAATATTAAGGTGCCTTTACGGCAGGAAGGCAGGCCAGCCAAGGTGCTGCACTACCAACCAAATAAATAAAATAAAATATAAATAATAAATAATAATATAATTCAGCTTATAGCAATAAATAGAAACAGCAATCAATAAAATAATATAATAATAATTTAGGGTAAAATAATGCTGGTCTTATAGAGGAACACTGAATACAATAAAAATTAGTAATGAAAAAATATCTTAATACAATGAAAATGTGTGGCCCATACGGCACACAATATAATAAATTGACAGGAACAATATTTTTTACTGAATATAATAATAGATAGCCTTTGCGGCTAGGCCCGTCGGCCTTAAACAATGAAAAACAAACAAATGTGGTTGACCAATACTCACATGTGATTGTGATTGATGGCGGATTTTATCCCAACGCGACCGTAGCAGAACTGTGATGAACCTGCCTAACAGCACACCGCAGTATTATAAAGTAAAGATCACAGTCCAGTACGTGCGACCACCAAGTCACAATCACCAACGAAGACAAAAACAACTTGTTGTGTTCTGCAGCCCAAAAACGATGACACAATTGACAAAACAACGTTATTCACAGGTGACCGCTGGCAAACTAAAAAAACAATGAAATGTTACACGCTGGACAATATTAAATTGCCTCGAACGATACTTTATCAGACGGTCGATTCACAAAAACGAAGAGGTTACAAAAACGTGTTTTTCAATGAACAAATGGCTGCAGACACAGGAACATAAACGAATGGATGTGTACACCACGAGAAGTAAGCGCAAAGAGTACACGACGGTGCCGACGACATTCACCACGAAGGCTATGCCGCCGGACACAACAAAATGAAGATAAGTGTCTCAGTGCCACCACACAAAACTGGACAAACACGCGAACTTAAGAAAACTTGTGACACTGAGAGCATGACTTTAACTTTTTACTGACAACATAACCGAAAATTCAAACTGTAAAAACAAAAACGAACATTTCCGTGCGATGATAACAGCGCGATTACGTAACCGGTCTGTCGCATACGGAGGCTTATCGCCGCCGCCAACAATGACCGCGGCTACGCAACGCACCGATACGCAACGCACGAAAATGATAAAACGAAACGAAAACGAATACAACAACATGACATATAAACATATAAACGCGAACAGAGGAAGTTACTTTTTTTGGATTTGATCTAGTAGTCACATTGTTTTTAAGTTAAAAATATTCAATTACAATTAATTATAGAAGTTACTTTTTTTCAAAAATTTTTCTAAGGTTTAATAATCATGTTCACTATTTCAATGAAATAAATAAGACATAAAATATGTATAATAACATATTTTATTGATAATAAATTAAATGTAAAATTCATCATTCATTCCTAAATGTAAACATTTAAAATAATAATTGGGACCTCTGAAAAATTGATTACAGCCGGTTACAAAAATCCAATTAAAATAATCTTACTTTAATAAATTTATCCTTTTTAATAATATCAAAAGTAGTTTTCTTTATGGTAATTTTTATTTTTGCAGTACAGTTTATATTTTTATATTTTCTTCTTTCATTTTGTGCTGTTACAACTTTTCTATAATTACTATAATGACAAGTATAATATATTATAGGTACTAATTATCATAATTTATACATAAATACAAATTTAAATATATTATAGGTATTGATTAAAGAATAAACTATAAAATTGGCTACCAATTAGCTATATAAAATGAATTATTTAATTTGATCAAAGCTTCACTGTTTTGATTAGTGTTCCTTACTTGCTATGAAGTATTTTATAAGTCGGAAAATTCATCAATCCGTTAGTCATTAAGTTCAAAATTATTTATGTTAAAATGTATAACACAATTACTTCTCTAAAACTTATAATGATATTTTTAAATGTTGAAGGTAATTGAACTGGAGATTTACTGTGATTGTATTCATTTTAATATCTACTTATTAATATGTAATAGTGAGTAAAAGAAAATAATAAAAAAACAATTTAAGTACAAAAATGTTTTCAAACTGTTTTAAGAGAATATGATATAAACATTATACTAGTTACAACCTAATAAATATATTTTATGATAGTTTTGGTATTAAAGAAATGAATTTTACAATTATTAATACAGTGGGATTAATTATTTGTATATATGTATTTTTATATAAATCCAAGATCCTAACATATAAATTATAAATACATTTGTTGAACATTTCAAGTACTTATGGTTGTTTGTTTATTATTTCTAACACAATATTATCAGAATTAACTGTGGGTAAGTTGTTAATTTATGTTTGATATACTATGTCAAAAAAATGAGTATTTAAAAAGTTCAAATGTTTGTAAAAATTAATGTGATTGACTTAGCTGTTCAGTAAACTTTTTTTTAAAATTCTTTTATAGGTAGGAAAACTTATGTGTTTTTTATTACACCTTTTAAGAAAAAGAAAATTGTTTATGGATTTCTAACTACAAAATATTTGCACTTTTTCTCATTTTTTTTTTCGAATTTTGACTAAGTTCTAACTTTAAAAGTTTAAAGGCTTATTAAAAAACATGGTGACTGTACTTCTAGCTAGATAGAAGCAGCAAGACATAAAATGACTTGTTTAATGTATGATAAAAACGTCTAATAAAATAACAATAATAATTAGCACGTATATAATCAGTTTTTTTATTATATTTACATGCTCATACATCACGTAATACAATCAAAAATTATAGTACAACGTCAATATTTTCTACAACAATCATACCAAATATTATACAATGTTGTAAAAAGAATAATTATCGCTTTTAGCGTGAGAGCAGTACATATTATAAAGTTAGTTGTAAGAACTACACATAACATAATATTATAGAAAAAAAATACACAAATACATGATTGTATTAACGTGCATTCAAATATTAAAATAAAAATAAAAAATTGACTCTCAACTGGAATCCTCTCACGTTATAAATTTTATAAATACAAATGTCCAAAATTGTTGACGAGGATGGAAACGATAATCATCATAACTATATAAAATAATAATAATATGGCCACCACCACCGTGGCGCTTCAAATTATATTCATTCATTAGTACCGTGATACATTGGGTATAATACGAATTAGCCGGCAAGACAATCTCAATCATTATACCACATACAGTACGTTTTAATATAAGCTCGTCTTTCAATAGGTATCTTTAATGCGCCCACAGCAAATTTATACCTATTTATTATAAAAACATTTGTAATGTATAGTAATACAATAACAATACAACTAATAATAATGATAACAATAATTAAAAACTACTCTTCATCAAACTATAAGATAGGCACAACTGCGTTGGGTTAATAAAATCAACACCTAAGTGACGATGATAATAGAAATAATAATAAATAGTAATAATAATAATAATAATAATAATAATAATACCTAATAATGATAATAATAGTTATAGGTAATAGGTACATAAAAATCATTTGCAATTGAAAACATGTTATTAATTGTGAGCGCAGTGACGATGGTATAGGTTTTGACAAGGAAAATAAAACAAATAATAATGAGAAAAAATACGATTAAACAATGAAGACGTGCGAGAAGCAGCGAGAGGAATGTCTTCGAGCAGCGGCAATAATGTTGGATTTGGAGTTATTGTTGTTGAGCGTCGGTAGTGTTTGAAGGTGGCGCCTTGAGCAACAGGTCACCAAACTGGAGCAGAGCTTCAGTTAGAGAGTCCGTGACCTGAGGTGACGAGCAACATTGTTGAGTATAAGGTACACACCTCACAAGGGACGGGTAGAGTCTGATCAACTGGTCCCACACGGCTTTACTGACTAATGAAAAAGAACCGAAAATTCAAATAGATTAGAGCAAAAATTAATTTGACATTTCAAAATGGTAATTATTGTAAGTTGATGATATGAGACTGTGATGGATCCAAAAAGGGAGGGATGGGAGCAAAGCACATTTGTTTAATCAAACATAATATTGAAAATAATTATACTTGGTTTTATTTTATAAATAAAGATAATGGACTTAGCAAATAAAGAATAATTTATCACATTTAAGACTTATGTAATAATAGGATTTGAATAATTAATAAATATGTGAAAACAATGAGGCGTTGTTTAGGAAGAGAACTTGTATGCTGCATTGTGAAGAATAGAATACTATATATAAGGCCTTCAAAATAATCGATGTACAGGGGTATTGTTTAAACATATTCATCTCCATTTTTCCCTTTAATAATAATTTTATTCAAATTCTGATTTATAGAATTTTTAAGTATACCTAAGAATCATAATTTCAAATTTCTGATATTTTTTGTGCTATATAAAGAGTGTTTTATGGCTATACAAAGTACAAACTTCTATTTTTTAAATGAGAGAACCCCCTCTTTTTTACTGTAAATTATTTAGCAGTTAATTTTATTGAAAATCTAAATAAAAATTCTAACGTACAGTTTCTGACTTATTAAAAGGTTTATCACTAAGAATTATAATTCTTAAATATGATTTTACAAAAATATAAACTATATGTAATATTAGAAATACTTATTTTAATTTTATTTATTTATTCATTATACTTAGATCAATTTTAGAAATTATTTATATTAATAAGTCAATAGAGTTATAAGTAATCACTAACATTTTCAAATTATCTAAGCCTCCATATCTACTTAACCCATTACCATAGACACATTATCATTAGTACACAAAGTTATATAACTTGAAAACTATTAATTAAAATTCTGATTACGATACATCAAAAAACCTAAAAAACAAATTTATCAGCTGATTATTAAAAAGTGAAAAGGGGAAGTTCCTATTTGAAAAACAGAAGTTAGTACAGTTTCAGCCATTAGTGGTACAAAAAATTTTAAGTACCTATTCAAAAATATAGTCTTCAAATGTATTTAAAAACTCCAAAAATTTATAATTTAATTTTTGTGTAAGTTAAGTTTAAAAATAGCGTGAAGATGCTTAAAAAATCACACTGTATTGTCATAATTTACATATTGTCATAATATCGCATAATGTACAGTCTTAAATAACATTTTTATTTATTTATTTAATCGTTAAGAGGAGGCCACACCCAAATGTATTGGTCTCCGTCGTACAAGTGCTCAACATAAAAAATTTTACGCTCAGCAGATCACGTTTAACTCAGTTAGTTTAAAATTTAGAATGAACTGACCTATTGTAAAAATTAAAGGCAAGATTATTATATAGGGCATCTCACATAGGCTTTTTATTATATTTTAATTTTAATTTTTAATAAGAGGTCAATTCACTCTAAATTTTAAAGTAACGAAACTAAACTGATCTTTCGACCGTAATGTTTACTATGTTACGAACTTGTAAGGCGGATACAACACAAGCTGTTGTAGCGTCCTCTTAAAAATATGTTTTTTTCTTACCTTTGTCGGGAGTTTTTTTCAATGAAACAATGAGTGTAGCGATTGCTTTCAGAACAAATGATATTTCCGACATACGATACCTACATAAAAAAAGTATATTAATAATTTTTGGCACTAAAAAATATAATTTTTCTTGTTAGTATCTTTTAAAATACAATTTTAAGCATTATTATAATATTAAGAAATTAAATTAAATAACAATGTAGATTATTGGTCTACAATACAAGATTTTTAGATGAGGCAACTTTTGATCATTAGTATAATAAGTTCAAATAAAAATAAAAATATTATATATTTATTTTTCTCACTTTAATTAGGTAGATAACGAATTTATCGATGAAGACAACGAAAAAACTCTTTTCGGCCATTTTATAAAATTTTAAATAAAATGTTTCGGATTAAATTTTAAGTACTTATATATTTTGAAAAATATTACAGTATACTTAGAAGCATATTATTAGGATTTTTTGTGCATGTATATTCCTTATTATTATTATTAATGACCACTGAGTGAGTTATTTTAAATAGATTTTAAAGTCAAGGTAGAACACATACAAGAACAAACATATAGTGTAATTTAAATCTATTAATGTTCAGTATTTATTGGAGATTTAATATCGACCTGGGTAATGGACACTTTCCGGTCAAACTTTGATCGTGACAGAATTTCTCAACAACTTCCTGGAATCTATGCAGCAGCGCCGTAACAGCAAGTTTGCCAGTAATCAGTTCAGCGTCCGCGTTGGAATCGTTACCACCGCTGTTTGCCGCGGTATCCGTCGGGGGAGGTGATGATGACGATGATATGCCATCTACCAATGAAAACTGCAACAGCGTTTCAAAACAAACTTTGGCGAACTGTTCTCGCAAGAGGGATGGTGGCGAGAAACCGCCAACACCTGACCCCGCAACACCACCAGAGACGCCTCCGTCACGGCAATCCACCATCATCATCGAATCATATCCTACGATAAATACAGGTTAAAGTACAAGAAAACAAGACTATTAATTGGGCAGCACGCAAATGAAATCGTTTTTACAGATCGTCGAATTACAACGTCTACTTGTATATATTATATTTATTTTAAACAAAAACACGTAGGTACCTCCGCCATACGGATAGTTGGACAATGTCGATGCGGTGGTGGTGGACAATACTGAGCCACGGTTTAGCAACACTACCACTCGCATGATGAACTCTCGAGGAACATTAGTTGACTGTGACAATATTTCGTCTTTCAGGAATTCCACCAGCTGACAGTCGATTATCACGGAATCGTTCTCGTCGTTGTCGTCCATCAATTTATTGCTTTTCAACATCGAGGATGCTGGGGGCAAGCTGTACATATCATAAAAGAGCAAAAACAAACGAGTTAGGTACGAACAACAAAACAACACATTTTTCATAAATGCGTAACAATAAATGTGTAATAACGAACTTTTTCGGGAATAATATGTCTTCCAGAACAGAACCAAGTGGTGACCAGATAGAAATATAATCGTCCCCAGCACAGTCTCGAGCCAACGGCACACCCACCGAAAGCACGTTCATTAGGCCGACCACCAGTAGTTTCCATGTGTTTTGTTGCTGTTGTTGACGCCGTCGCACTAACATGAGGTGCTGCTGTTGCTGCTGCTGGACATGTTGCTGTTGCTGCTGTTGAGTACTTCCTGACGACAAGGGAGTCGCGTCCATATGGTAATGGAATGCCGGAGCTGACGACGGGTAGGAGGAGTATCGGCCGGCCAGAGGAACAGAAAATACCTGCGTTCGGAATGAGCAAAACTATTATCAACCTCGGAAGTTTAAATTTAAAAATGTACTTATTAGCGCTTCACATTATATATTCAGAAATTAAAATATGTAAATTAATTGTTTTAAGTTAAATACAGTATATAAGTAATCAGCACTTATCAATTCATTGTATGTTTGAAAAATTGAAAATCTTATTTAAGATCTACTTAAATAAAAAATGTAATTATTTTGATTTAGTTAAAGTAAAATATTTAAAGAATTAAATACAATTGTTAGCATATTTTATTCTTTAATTATTTAAGATATGCCTACTAAAATTACATATAGGTAAATCAAATGATAAAAAAGCGGGAAAGTGGATATCGCTCTGCTGTACAGCAGGTTACAAGTGGGTTACTGTAATGGATGGAATTAAATTTGAATTCAATAATATTATATCATTGTATACATAAAACGATTCTGAGCGGAAACGGTTTATCTGTATAGGATATATTATAGATTATTAAAAATTTTCAAATCTTAAGATTTAAAAAGAATAACTTTTATGAATTTCTAACAAAGATAATTTGAACATTGCCGTAATTTTTACGTATTAAGTCAAAATTTGAACTTTAAATGCTTATAAAAAAAATCGTGTCTATATTTTTCAACGGCTATTGTTACAATGTGTTAGAAGTCTTATATTACATTTTCAAGCATTTCTACCCAACAAATAAATTTTTATCGATATTTATAGAAAAAATACCAAAAAAGTTGAAAAATTAAAATGTCAGTAAACAGCTTAAAATAAATCTAAATATTTTGAAAATTATATCAAATATATAAAATGTCTATATAAACATTCAGTGAAAATTTCAAGTATCTGCGGTCATTTGTTTTAGAGTTACACCAAAATAAGAAAATCACTAAATGTGAAATCCAGTGAAAATCAAATGTTGAAAAAATTTAAATTTCAAATGCTCATAAAAATTTAATTTTAATTTCCGGTGGACATTTTGTATGTGATAGATTAACAAACTTTTAAGGAATCTTGTATTAAAGTTTCAAATCTTAGATTTAAAAAAAATTTTTTTTTATGAATTTCTTGCTTAAAATAATTTGCGAATTTTCATGATTTTTCCGTATTTTGTCAAAATTCCAACTTTGAATGCTTATAAAAAAATTGTGACTATGAATTTATTTTATTTTTTAACTGCTATTGTAACAATATGGTAGGAACCGTGTATTAAATTTTCAAGCTTTTCTACCCAACAAATAAATTTTTATTGATATTAATTTAAAAAAAACTAATAATGATCAAAAATTGCATATGCCTATGAAAAGTTCAACTTAAGTCGAAAATTTTTGAAAATTGAATGGTGGATAGAATATACTTATATAAACATTCGGTAAACATTCTGTTAAAACATTTCTATAGTCTATACGACACTGTCAATAAGAAACCCAAATTATTACTACAGTTTTCTATTATGTTTACAGAGTACCAATTCAAATAATCAATGTCTTACGCACACACCGTTTAACTTTATAATTACAATTTACCTCAATGATTCGCCTCAGAATTTCGCCTTTCACAACGCACGTTTCAGCCGCTGTCATCCCATACAAATCGACAATCATGAGCACTGCTTTCTCACCAAACGCTACATAATTTGAATCAACCGCTACCGCCGCAGCGAACTGTATTAAACATGAATGATAAATTATATTAAAAATAATAAAATAAAAGATAAATACGTACCTTATTATGGTGATGGAAGTGGTCGACCGTCGCTGCACCATTTGTCATTTGCTGTCTATCGCCACCGGTGTTGGGTGTAGAAGGTGGTAGCGGAGGACACACGAAGCGACAGAATTTCAGCAGTTGATCGAACAGAGGACACAGAAATCTCTGGACCAACTCATGTCGATGTTGTTGCTGTTCCATCGACATTATCGAGATTTTCTTATCTATGTAACCTATGTCACTACTTGCCGTCGCGTTACCAGCGGAATTAGATGTTGATGTACCGCCAAATTCATCGTCGTCAAAAATCAATGTTTCTCGTTCCAACGTTTCCAGACACTGTAAAATCTCATCTTGTAATCGGGTCAACTGTTGCTGACTATAGCTACCACCATAGTAGTTCTGTTGTTGCAGTTGTTGTTGATGGTGATAGTATTGATGGTTGTGATCAGACAGGACCACAGCCGCTGACCCGTCAACAGCGGCTGCCGCATCCAATACTCGGAAAAGATCGTTTAGATTTTGATCGGTAAATCTTAAAATGCAATATTAAGAGAATGGTGAAAAAAATTTGTACAATAAAGGTTGTTTTTTAATACACTTATTTTTAGAACAAACCAGTGATAAAAGTAATTTTTTTTATTTTTGTTTTTATTTTAACAACAAATACATATATATAAATAAATTCAAACTTATAAACTCTCTAAGAAAAGATTGTGAAAATGTAGATATTTTCAATAAATGAAAATTGCTCTGAGATTCATAAATCACTGCAAAATAATTTACAAATTTTCATGAATTAGTCAAAATTTGAACTTCTAACTTTAAAGCAATAAATATACTATACAAATAATTAATGAGGAATTTGATATTACATTTTCAAGTTTTTGGCAACCAGAATATGAAAATCTAATCAAAATTAATTGAAAAATTCTAAAAAATCTTATTAAGCTAGAGATACTGAAAAATGAATTATGACTAAAAACTGCTGTTACATAATTTGGTAAAATTTTGATTTTCACTATTATTCATTTTTCAATTACAATAAAAATTAAAAATTAAATAAGTTTTGTTAAAAACTGATGGTTTTTAATTATTCCCGATTTTTTATACTTTAGTTAAATTTTTTACTTCACTCTTTCGATCCGTACTCAAAAAAATAAAATTGTATACCACTACCCAAGTTGGAGATTGAAACATTTTTACCTACTGCTAAACATTGTAATAACAGACACAAAATAAAATTAATGAACACATATTACTGTAAAACCTATATACATATTATATTGATTCATTTATAATCTAAAAAAAGTTTTTGACATGAATATGTTTTTGGGCTAGATACATATTTTTTATTTCTGACCGATTTTCGGTAACTTACTAACCAAAACATTTATGATTTATAGATTTTCCTTGTAAAGCAAAAATGTTGAATGGCATACTTTGAGATTTTTTTTATTGAGTCAAAAATCCCATTCACTTTCTCTCATTACAAAAAATAATATCTAAGAATAACACAGCATAAAACAACGAAATAAGAATATCCCATAACACTCAGTGAAACTAACCTGTTTTTAATGCGTGTGAATATTAATGGAAATATTTGCAACAGGGCCGTTAAAAATTTCTGCTTGTGTTGTAGAGATTGATGATGCTGCTGTATTGGATATTCGCGACGACGGCGGTCCTCCGCCCCAGCTGTTGACGAGCCGCTACTTGTCGTCGTTGTCTGAGGTGGGTTAATGGGGCTTTCGACCACGGTCGTTTCAGTGGCGGCCGTTGCGATTCGCATCCACACAGTCCATGTAGTTGTCCATATCTCATTTTCCACCACTGCAGACGTGGTCGATCCACTAACTCTGTTTTTACTTTGCCAATCCTCTTCTCGATGTGCCCGATCCATGGCCGCTGTATTTTTATCACTTGGCGTCATATTTGTACCATCACTAACGTTATTGGAGCTGCTATACACCATTAAGAGTTCGTGCAACGAACGCAACCCTGCCAATGATACCTAAAACAAAATACAACCAATTAGCGAGTATAAACTAAACGGTTTTACGAAAATAAATAAGCTCCTGCACATTACTTCATTGGTGGTTAGTCTTAAGTTAATCTAAATAAGTATGATTGAGATAAACTAAAACGTAAAAGTGTAAATTAATTCATTTAAATCATTCATATGGCTACGCTTTAAAATGCTTCTATATTGTATGTTATTTGTTCCATGAGATAGTTACCTACTATGTTTAATTTATTACTTTTGTATGTTTCATAATATTTACACTATGGCATAGGTGGCTAACCTTTTTTGGGTCAACTGCCAAATTTCAAATCCAGTTTTTTGAAATATGCTCGAGTGCCAAAAAAAAAAAAATGGTTCTTACTAGGTAAGATGAAAATAAAAAGTATGCAATAATTAAACACATTTTATTAGGTATACATTGATTTGTAAATTTTTATATAATTTATTAATGTGATTTCTGTCGTTGTTTTTTAAAGGACAACATTTTAATGTCCGAAGTATAGTTGGTAATTTTCAGTGAAACACAAGTAGCACTAATTTCATCGATTAATATATTTCTTTGCTTCGTTTTTATTAAATTCACTACGGAGAATAAACTTTCACGAGCATAAGTTGACGAAAAAATTGATAGGATAGATTGAGCCACATTTTTTAATGTACTAAATGTGTTTGGAAGTGAGTTCCTGACTTTAAGAATTTTAGTATCTGCATTTTTTACGTTTTCTTGAAGACTTTCTTCGATTAAATGTATTAAATCAATACATTTTTGTTTCCACGTATTACATCTAATTATATCTAATTCGTCGAAGTTGCAAGTATCAGGGAATTTGAGAAACTTAATATTACGTTCAAACTTTTTAAATCTATAAACCTATTATTGAATTGCTGAATTGTTTCCATTATAATACTTAAAAAATTATTTATATTTTCAACTAATTTAGGAGTCTTGTGGATTTCAATTTCACACAGGAATTTGTTTAAATTTTGAAAATATCTAAATTTATGAATTTCTATATCACGTATAAATATATTTAATTTTGTTTCAAAGCTTTTTATTAAACTAAACGTGAAATCTAAATTTTTTCCGGTACCTTGTAATTTTAAATTGAGTTCATTTAAATGCAAACAAAAATCAGTAAAAAACATTAAATTACACAGTCAATTTATATCTGTTAATTCAATGTAATTTTTTTGTTTTCAAACAAAAATAATAGGATTTCGTGTAAAAATTCTACAAATCGTTCTAAAAGGTTGCCTCTACTTAGCCAACGAACATTATTGTACATCACGAGTCTTTTATGAATAGAATTTACATCTTAGAATAATAAACTAAATTGCCTTTTATTTAATGCTCGGGAGTTTATAAAGTTTACAATTTTTGTTACAAACTTTAAAATATTTTCATACTGAATTAATCCGTTCTTAGCACATAACGCTTCCTGACGAATAATACAACGAAACTCAATTAAAGGATGTCCAATTTTCTTTGAAAAAAGGTTAACAAAACCACGACCTTTTCCAATCAATCAAGGGGCGCCATCGGTAGTTACTGATACAATTTTAGATAAATTTAATCTAATATCTTCAAGAACATACAATTTTCACCGAATCTAGGTAAAAATGTCCGAGGAAAAAATGTCCACAGTAAAAATGTCCGGGGTAAAATTGTCCAAAAACAAAAATGTCCATGGTAAAATTGTCAAAAAAAAAAATATAATTTAATTTACACAAATATTACCTAATTAAAATTTATAAATGTCAGTGATAAACATTTTAAAAAGTTGTCAATACTTTTTTCATTATTAGTGTACTCCTCACATACTTTTTTTAATTTTAATCAAAAATAGGATAAAATAATATGTACAGGTTAAATATAATATTATACACAGTATACCTACATAATAGTAGAACTAAATGCGCATTTACAACATTGACTATAATAATATAAAAAAAAAAAATATTAATTAAGTGTTACCAACGTATAATACGTTGTAACAAAATTGTCTCGATAATCTTATCGTAATTACCGTTACAATTTGATGTTAATCACAAATTAGGTAGGTAGTTATAAATATCTTCAGGTATTCACAGTCATAGTATAGAAAATATACCATACAGGGTGTTTTTTTTGAAATGGATAACGATCAATCAATTTTTCGATTTTGGAAAATTTACCATGGACATTTTCACCGCGGACATTTTTGATTTTGGACATTTTTTTCGGACATTTTTACCGTGGACATTTTTGTATAATACCATTTTCACCAGTAGTTTTAGCTGGTATAGATTCTAATTTTATAAGTTCTTCACAAACATCATCATTAACACAGAAACGAGAAATTATTGAAAGACATGCAGACGATGTTATATCTGTACTCTCATCGATGCTAACGGAAAAAATAAACTTTGATTTAAATCTTTAATACGTCGTATAATTGCATCTTTATTATCATAGTCGTTAAAAAGGTTATCAACCAAGACATTTTGATAAAATCTCCATCATTAAACGGTTTTCCCCGAATAGCAAAAGACTTTGCAACATCAAAACTGGCAGACACTAAATTATCAGATTTTTTAACAAATTTAATTAATTTATCACTTTGTGTATTTCCATTTGATATTTCACGTGAAATAAAACATTTTAGTTCATCGGCAGATTTTGTTAAAAGTGTTTTATGAATAGTTTTAAAATGACGTTTGACACATAAAGTTCGACATACAACACCATTTTATGAACACAGTACACTTAACGCTATATTATTTTTCAATACCATATTTGAATGTCCACCATTCTTGAAAGTTTCGTCTCATTGATTCTTCAGAACATTTATCATTTTTTTTTTTTTTTTTTTGAAAATGACAAATTGATAAAAATATACTAGTGTTATATACAACAAATAATCAAAGTTCAAGACGGGTAACTAAATTATAGGTTTGTTTAAACGGTTGACAAATGTGCAATTGTTATTATCGCAACCGGTCGCGGTATTGAGAAATTAAAAATAAACTTCGTATTCGAATGTTGGGTACTTTGTACTTCTATCGTAGCGATAAGAGTACAAAAACCATAAATATTATTCATTATAACATTTATAAACACATTTTCTTACCTATTATTACAGGCTTATACATTTTTTCTTAAAATTTCTCATACTAAAGTTTTAAAATAAATTTTTTTTTTAAATAAATATTTTATTAAGTTTTGAAATTCAGCGTGCCACTTCTGGAACGCGTACCATAGGTTCGCCACCCTTTCATTATGGTATGTTTGTAATTCGTAATAAATCGCTTGTTTTCTTCTAGTTGTCGATTACTTATAATAATGTAACATTTATTAAAAAATTTAGTTAAAACTGAAAGATATTGAATATTTAATGCATATCATAAATGTTTTATTTTGTGACTTAAGATGGAAAAAAGAAGCCAAAACTTTAGTGCTTATAAAGTATAGATGTAGATACATAAACGATGGGATAAAATATCATGTATAAAATCTGATTCATTGTGGAAACAGAAACAGTTAAGTTGGAAAAGTCTGGAACACAACCAATTTAATAGCAATAAAAGCTCTGTTCACCGTTATCCTATGGAATAATTGAATCGGGAATTTCGAAAAGGGCTCATATCTGAAAATTAAAATTTTTTAAGAAACTTAAAAAAACTGATTGTCTTTTTAATTTTGTTTTTATTGAACCGTTTTTTTTTTTAAATTACAGACTATTATTTAATGTTAAGCTCATGTAATATATTATTCTTGAAGTGAAATTTTATAGGAAAAGTGATTCGTTAAGTTTTCTGAAATCTATTTTGGTAAAAATTCGAGATGGGCCCTTTTCGAAATTCCCAATTCAATTTAAAAAAAAAAAGATATTAATTATCAAGTGACTGCGGTAAATTCTAATTAAAAGGAACGGGAAGCGGGGCCAGCCAAAAATTGAATGATTTATAGTCTGTCTGAAGTAAAATCTCTAGACCTTATTAATATTCAAACAATCAGACGGTAAGCAGAATTTGATTGTGATTTAAGTGATAAATTTTGTTAGTTGTGTTTTATGTTTTTATTCAAAACATTAATTTTTTTAATATTATTAATCTTAAATCTTAAAGAAAATTATATTTTTAACAAGCACATATCATAACTTCAGAAATAGTTTTTGATTCTCTATCTAATAGAGCATGGTAGTAATGACGTCAAGATAACTTAATCACGTATTGATTAGAGCGCCTGGTTCCAAACAATACGATTCTCATACAAATAATACGATATTGTTTTAATTTTATCATTTAGGCAGCTCTAAGTCCGATTAAAATCATATAGGTATTCACTAAAATTATAAAATGAAAAAAAGGTTGTTTGGAATCAAGAGCCTTATTAGGATTTGATGATAATGAGCCGTGACGTCACCATACGTCTATCATACTCTAATAGATCCTGGAAAAAATCTCTCTAAGCGTTATAAAAAAACTATTGATTATAACTATATACGCATCTACAGATCCTTCACAGGTAATTAAGAATTTCTAATTATTTATTGATATGATAGGTCATAATTTATGATGGGTATTAAATACAAAACAATTGTGGGTAAACCAACCTCTACATTTCTATTTAAAGCCGCTTTTTCCATGTACTCCAACAGCAACGTCCACGCCTTGACAAAATCTCCGCCCACTGTCATCGAGTATTTTTCTGCATTAAATACTCGGGCCAGACCATACAATGTAGATACCTTTATTTGAAATATGATACCGAATATACAGAAACAAGAAATCAGTTATTACATATGCAATGATTACAGAAAATCAAAATCAAATATTTGATATAACCTGTGTTTCTGCCCATTGTTTTTGATCAGTATTCCGTGAATGGTGTATTAGAATTGTACCACCACCGGCCGATCCACTTCCACCACTTCCACCACCGCTAACACCTGTACCATCGGTACCTGCAACTGTGTTGCACGTAGAATCACTGGCCGACTCACAGAGTATTTGTACTTTATTCATCAACGGAAACAATACCTACAACAATTATAATATATCACAGATAATAAATAAATATACAAAATATGTAAAACCAATTGAATTTATTACCTGCCACAGGACAGCATTCCACGATGATGGCGTTAACAAATTTGCATGTGCCGAAATCGTTGATAACAAAGTTTGACCAGCCGACTTCCTAACAGCGGGCCTGGGATCTATACAAAGTTCACCTGAAACACGCATCAAAAAAACATGAATAATTTTTCATTTAATATCACAAATGGATAAATTATTATAGTGCATTTGTATATTTCATGTGTGTATACTAACCTAGCTTGGTGAACAAACACATCCACAACTTATCAAACTCAGACATTTCTGCTAGTGTAGTGACACCTGGAAAATCGGGATATACCAATTCTTGTGGATCAGTGATTCCCGATATTGTTGAATCTATTGTGTTACCGCTATCAGTCAATGCTTCACCACCAGCTCCTAGTTGTTTACTGCTATCACCTCCACTATTGTTACAGAGCAGCTTGTCTTTATTATCTTTGAAATAATCAGCAACGTTCCACTGTGCATACATAAGAACAACAATTATTTTGGTAAAAATTTCAAGAGTTGTTTTTGATATAATATATAACATAAAAATATATTTAAAATGTTAAAGCACAATTACATTACCATACACACAAAACCTAAGAACTTTAACACTAATAGCGCTAGTTAAAAAGTACTTAAAATACTTTCTCAAAGTATTTGTATTTAAAATCGAATATTTAATTGCACAATAACTGGTTCGTAATGACTATTTTATAATAATTGCGAGATTAAATAAAAATACTAATTTAATTTAATTTAAAAATAACCCATTTTATACCGTATGATTCAATTGAACTTGCTATCACTAATTTAAGATATGACATAATAATAAGATTATCTGGCTAATATCGATTTTATCCAAATGTTAACAATTACCGTAACATATGTACTTGAATAACTCAGTGATTTAAATTACAAATTACTTAAATAATTTACAAAATAAACATCTTATAAATAATATTCATTAATCATTAGGTATTTAAAGTGTGCTCTCTACCCGGATGAAATGTATAATAATATACACTATCTGAAAGACTTAATCAGTCTAAAACAAATAACTAATAAGTGCCTTCCCCTCTCCTCGTCAACTGTGTAAGTACATTGGATGGTAATGTATGTCGTATTTATATAGAAATGAAATCTGCGGGTTACTAGTAATATTATTATTTATTTGACCTTTGAAGATATAAATATTAACATAAAAAAATTAAATTAAATTAATTTTTTTTTAAAACTTTTTAAAAACTTTTCTAAAAAAAACATTTAAAAAAAATTATATTTAAAAAAAATAATGAAAAATTTACTGATTTAAAAGTGTGTGGTGCATTATACAAAACATTTTAAGTCTCACATACACTTCTTTGTTCAATCCTGTTTAGTGACTAGGAGTATATGTCAAGTGTAAGAGCACCACACACTTTCACATTTTTCATCAGTAAATTTTTCATTATTTTTTTAAATATATATTTTTTTAAATGTTTTTTTTGAAGTGTTTTAAAAAAAATTTATTTTTATTTTTTATTTTCTACTTTTTAGTTAAAAGTAAATTTTTTTATTAAACGTTTAAAAAATATTTATGAAACAAATTTCTTATATTTAATAAAAATAATTTTTTAATTTTTAATTTTTAATTTTTTAATCGACGATCAGCGGCGGTGATACGAGCGCGTGATACTTCCTCGGAGATGACTTTGCATACCCGTCATCGCCTACCTGGAGGTCCGTGTCCCAAAATGACACCGGATTATTGTATTGTCATCCAAGACCAAGGGCTATACCAATTTTCAGAATTTTTCATCGTCAAAAAGTGCCTCAAATCGAACGTGCAAGATTTGATTACAGACAAACAGACGTGAAAGCGACCTTAAGAAAAGTGTGTAATAACTTAAGATACCTTTTTCTAGTACCTATCTAAACGTGAGCATCATAAAATATGTAAGATTTTTTATCATTCAGTATCAATACTCAATATTGTCTAAAAACTTATTTTAAAGGCTTTATTCCCATTAAAACTTTATTTGAAAAACTCAACACATAATTTTAAATACTCAGTGATTTTAAAACTAATTAACATGTGGTTTTTAAAGTAAAAATAATAATTACCATTAATCCTAATGCTGTCAAAGATATGTTCAAATCACGTGTTTGCATTCCAAATTTTGCTGTGGTTTCCAGGCACAAAGGTAAGCATTTACATGGCATCAAAGGCAAAAAATCAGTGAGTATCAGTTCCAAACACTGAAATGCTATCCTTATCAGGTTCTCTCTAAACAATCAATACAGTTTAATAACAATTAACAAAAACAACAATACATTGTAATAATTGTAAATATATAGTACAATATTTTAACAACAAAATATTACCCATGCCGGTCTGATACAGCACCAACTATGTTTAACACTAATGGCCAACCATGGGACAATGTCTGTCCTGATCCGTGTAGTACTTGCAATACACATTCCAATTGTCGTTGCCTGACATCACTATTCATATTTAATGACAATTGAGATAGTGGGCTCAGCAACAATGTCTGTAGTTTCTATTATTAAAATGTGTATCAATCAATATTAATTTTAACAACATGAACTGCATAGTAAAGACATTATTTTTTATTTTTTAAATTTAATATTGTAATCGGTACAGAGAAACATTTGTTTTTAAAAATAATTTGCACTAATTTCAAACAAAAATATAATATAGAAAAGGGGGAAATGTAATTAATTTCATAGTTCATACACCAAGTTTTAATATGAAATAGTGATAAAGTCTATCCTTTTATCTCCATAACATAATTTATGTACCAATGAATGAGAGATAATTTAGCTAATTTAGTGGTAAACCATCAATACTAAACTGACTTGATTATCTTTCAGTGGAGGCTGATATTTGTACTGTAGAGCTGCTTTCACCAGGTATGTTATAGCTTCAACACCCCATTCACGCATTCTAATGTGTGGATGCTGACACACATCCAATAAGTGATTGGTCACAGGTCTCCACAGTATATCTATACGTGAAAGATTAACTAATCCAGTTTCTAAAAGTTTAGCAACAGCGAACAGTGATGGTTCCTGTAGATATACACAGAAATTAATTAATGCACACACATAAATCATAGTTGCTATGTCATGTTAAGATTAAAGTTTACTCGATTGCAGTAGGCCAATTCCATAGCTTCATGAGAAAGCTTGCACAGTGCATCTATTAGATGATGAAGAGCAACATCATCCAGATATCGACTGGACTCAAAAAGTCGACTAAGCATCGTTGAAAGTACAGGCAGGTCAGCTGCCATGACTGCTGTAGTTATGACAGCAACATTTGATGATGACAAAGTAGTTGATACTGAAGAAGAGGATGATGACAATGAGCCAATTCCCGAACTATCTGTAGCAGTGGAAGAAGTGTTGACAGCTGAGTGTCTATTAGGTACTGATGTGGCAGTACTATTTCCTGCTTTGAGACTACCGCCTGTTGATGGTTTCAAACCCAATATCCAGACAAGGTGCTGCAAAAAATATTTCAACTTTTTAATTTTATCCATAATTAATACTTATCTATTATATAACCAATAGAATCACTGATTACAAATAAAAAGAGTCATCATAATATATTTATATATTTGATAACTATTTTTTATTGATAATTTTATAACATACTAGTTGATACTTGTGTACTTCATAACCCGTTAAAAACACCAAATCTATATAATTCAAAATGTCAGTTTAATTTTTTATTTAATACCTGGTGTGGCTAGTGGTATTCAAAACTTAATAAAAATATAATAATATGTAATATAAATATAATATAAAATATATTAAATAACATAAAATATATAGTGATCATATATTTTGATATTTAAACCACGGATATACAATATACATAGATATATATGTTACCGGCAATATGTGTAATTCCATCATTACAAATAATGCTTAGGTATTTTATAAAATTTATTAAAATGACTGAAATTACCAGGCGAATTATATAATACACATATTTCCTAGTTTTTATATATAATGCCCAATCATAATTAGATAATAACTAATAATACTATGTTCTCGGTTAGATTAGAAATACCTACAGATATTGACAAAGATAACCGATAGTTAATGAATTAATCGTTCTCGTTATATTAGCCTGTAATACGTTTCAATTGTCGGTTATTCGGTATTTAATCTTGTCTTCAAAATTTCAAATTATTTTCAGTACGGCAGTACAGTTAATAATGTAGGTATACGCGTAAAGTGTTCAGTATATAACTACAGGTTATTATTAAATTAATATCATTGTTTAATAATATTATATAATAATACAATATTTCATAATGGAACAGTTTTATGCAGAATTAAATGTACGAAAGGCAAATATAGGTAAAAATAACACTTTATTATCTGATAAATGATACAACGAGTTGGTAAAGGAAGTTTTAATGCTGAGATGTTTGAAAACAAAAAAAATCCTCGTGATTTTTAGTTGCAAAAAAGGTCAGTAAATACCCAAGTGTTAATTTATTTATTTTATACTATAGTTGGAGTGATATGTTTAAAATATAATTTTTTAAACATTACAAAATTTTTCGAGATTTAGAATATTTTGATAATAATCAATAATTAACTATTATTAATGTTCTTAAATAAAATACAACTTCAATTCTAATTTAGATATGATATTGGTAGTACAAGACAACTAGAAACTAATTTTTCCTGTCAACGAAAATGAAAATATCCTGTATTATATTCGTGAAAGCAAGTTGTATAATGCATTAAAAAATACTCACTCTTATATTGGCCACAGTGGACGAAATCGTATGATTAAAGAACTTTCTAATAAGTATAAAAATATAGTTCAAAGTGTAATAGAATTATTTTTGAGCTTATTTGAACCTTGCCAACAAAAGCAAAATGGAATTAAAAAAGGTATAGTTGTTGAGACAATGGTTTTTAACGAATTTAATGCACGATGCTAAGTGGATCTTATTGATTTCCAATTGCACCCTGCCGGTAAATATCGATTTATAATGGTCTATCAGGACCACCTGACAAAATTTGTCAAATTGAAACCTTTAGAATTCAAACAAGCTAAATTAGTTGCTTATAATATCATTGATATTTTTTCACTAATTGGAGCCCCTAGTGTTTTACAATCAGATAATGGTAGAGCATTTGCTAATCAAATTGTTTCAAGCCTCAAAGATCTTTGGCCAGAACTTAAAATAGTATATGGCAAGCCCAGACATAGCCAGAGCCAGGGTAGTGTGGAACGTGCCAACCAAGACATAGAAAATATAATGACTACATGGATGTAAGAACAAAATACTTCACAATGGAGTCAAGGTCTCCATTTCATTTATTTAATAAAGAATAGAGCTTATCATTCAGGTATCAAAACTACTCCCTCTATGAAGCATTATTTGGATGTAAAATTAAAATTGGATGAAATACGTCAAATTTACCTGAAGAAGTCGTAGACAATATTAAAACAGAATAAGATTTAACAGCAATTACAGAAAGTGAAACAACTAC
This sequence comes from Diuraphis noxia, assembly GCF_037042655.1. Lineage (NCBI taxonomy): Eukaryota > Metazoa > Arthropoda > Insecta > Hemiptera > Aphididae > Diuraphis > Diuraphis noxia. Next base: position 51,489,322 of record NW_028301711.1, read on the forward strand.
AAATGCTAAAACTATAAATATTATTGAATTAGAAGATTTAAATACAAAAATTAAAACAAATCAAGAAAATGCTCTTAACTTACGAAAAAAATGCAATAAAAAATTTAGAAATTCAGGCTGATAAAATGAGAAAACTATCAGACAAAAAACTTCTTGCAGTTGAGATTGGTTCAAAAGTTCGGATTCCAGTACCAGATGTCGATAGAGGCCGTTTAGATGCTCGAAACATATATTGCCGGCAACATATACTTCTACTACTACAACTACTACTCTTGAGTACTACAGGCCATGATGATCTTTGGCTTCTAAAACAATTCTTCTCCAATCTTCCCGGTCTTTAGTTGCATTTCTCCAATTCTTCTAGATCATCCTTGTCTTCTTGTTCTTCCCATTCTTGCATGCGTTATTCGTTTAGACATTCTTTCCTCGTCCATTCTTTGTACAAGACCTAACTATCTTATTCTTACTGCTCTAATGAATCTTACTATATTTTGTTTTTCTAAGATTTATTTTATTTCATTTTTATTTCTTATTAACCAACTCCTTCTTCAAACACAGCGCCATATATGTTTCATATCACTTTTCTTTCAAATGTTTTTAATTTTTTGGTATCCGCATTTAACAATGTCCAAGCTTCGGATCTGTAGCACAATACCAGCCTTATAAGAGTTTTATACAACTTCATCTTTGTGGCTTTCAATAAAAGCTTTAATCTAAAGAGTGAGATATTGGAAAAGTATGTGTGATTGCTAGCCATAATTCTTCAGGAATGTTATTACTATTATTGAGTGCAGAACCAAGATATACAAAACTCTTAACAGCTTCAAAGTTATTCTCACTTATTGTAATATTTTGTACCTACTCTTCGGTCTTCACCATGCTTCCACTGCAGATAGTTTTGATGTATTTAGTTTTATCTGGAAATGTCTAATCCCACAAACTTTCAAAAGTGCTTCTAAATCTGATGTATATAGATGTTGAATTTTATACTTTATATTTCAAAATGAAAATAAATAAACAGCTGCGGCTGCACACAAAATGGAAAATAAAAACTTTTATCGGCTGTTTAGAAGAGTGACAGAGAGAGCTATATAAACATTATATGTTAGAAAGAAACGGATGCCTTCAGCTCCAATGTTAAGATTCATTCTTATAATATAGATTACTGTATAAAATGAATAAAAGTATAGAAATAAATGATTTGATACCTGCAATGTAGTTAACACCAAATGCCACGATGAACCCAAGATGGAACCATGGCAATGGGCTAATACTAAGAGAGCACGCATGCACTGCAGATTTTTGGCGGTTAGCATAACAGGCCCATGGTTCTGAAGTGAGGTACCTAAAAATCACAATTTTTATCAAAATATAACTCAATAATATAAATGTAATTAAGAAGTAATATATGGTATGTAAACGTAAGTATAGTCTTACCCGAAGGTGACGAGTTCTGCAAAACTGACGAAGGAGTAGCTAGTGGAGTACCTACGGCTACTATGACCTGCTGTTGTTGCTTGTAATCAGTTGATTCTGGGCCATATCCTCCTCCAGTAGCACTATATTGTTGGTGATGGTGGTCATCATACATTGTTGAGGAAGTGGTATACTGCATGGTTGGTGACGACGAAGATATTGATGGTTGACCTACACAACAAGTATTGACAGTCCCGCTTAATACTGTCAGGTTATAATGCGGTGGTAAGCATGCACGACACACAGCTGTAATGAAGGCATCTCGTGGCCCTCGCATATCCAACAGACCACATAGGCCAATATATGCTTGCATTGCTTTCAACATGTTTTCTGTGATTCCTTCGTCAGTACTACAACAGAATAAAACATATCAGACAATCATTCAGACATACACAATAATGCATGATTAAACTACTTAATAACAATCATAGAGGAGAATCAATACACACCAGGATTCAATTAGAGGGCAAAACGTTGTTAGTAGTCCATACCAGCTACTGTTTATTATTTGTTCATGTAAAGGAGATCTCTTAACTCCTGTTGATTGCTTTTGTTCTTCATTGCCATTATCATCTTCTTCTGAGGCGTTCTTTTGGTAAACACTGTCAGTATGACATTGGTGACCAAGGCCATCATCACCTACACTAGGTGATACTGCTGTGGTGGAAGGTGGAGACACGACTGATTGATGTATATCAGGATGCACTTCAATTTGAATAGCACGAACAGCATCTACTAGGCATGCATACGCCACAGACACACCATACCCATCAGCAACTTGTGGAGGTTCATCGTGTTTATCATTCATTTCTAGGCTATTAAATTAATAAACAATTCATTTTAATAAGTTATTAAACACAATTTTACAATAATGACTGAAAATTGGAAGACAAATTGTACAGAATCTATTCAAATATCATCTTATTCAGGGCTTGGCGACTTTCTATTATTAATTACAAAACCTATTAAAATTGACCAAAACTAATTTCAATAAACATGAATTTTAAAAATTCTGGTGTCGGTGACTATATTGTAGAACATATAAATATTAAAATAAAATGTATATTTATCAATATTAATATTTTAGATATGTAAAATAAATTTATTACAATTATTTGATTGTTATATATATATTAACTGAATAACTCAACTTCAAATATAATATGTAGTTTATATGTATTATAACTTATTTTTTATCAGTATTATTTATTTTTAGATTAAATCCAGAGATTTCCTTTAGATCATTGCCATTATTAATATTGTAAATATTCTTTAAATTGCCTTGATTTAATAAAAATAATAGTACTATTCTAAAAATCTATAACTTTATAAAGTACAAAGTTGGAATTATCTACCCAAGAAATCAATGGCGAACATTTAAAAAAAAATCAACTTCCAGTTAGAATCTTAAAATCTTTGTTTAAAGACCTTTTTAAAATGCAAATTTTGGAAAATTCTTCCTTATTGTGTTTCAAATCATAAAACAAAATTATTGAACAAATTGCATGCACATAGCTTCAGCAACTCGACTCATCGATAATGAATCAGCCAGGACAATTAGTTTGATAACTTTGTTCAAATATTCATAAAATTTAAATTCTATTTTTAAAACACGTACAAAGTAATGAAGTATGGTGCCGTGTACAGTTCAAAAACTCGACTGGTTAGTCGAAAATATCAATTATTGTTCATAATATATTGTTGACTAATTTTATCAAGACAGGTTTTAATTTTAGTATTCCGATATGGCCATATCCATATGAGAATTATTTTGATTTTTAAATAGGCAGTATGAAGAGAACAAAATCAAGTTTACAGAGTGTGATTCTAAAATTTTGTAGTTTATTGTAAAATTTAATTTCATTGGATTTATTATAAATTACTTAAATTATTTAACAATTATTATAATTTTTTTTAAATATTCCTTATATAATAATATTTAATAAAATTTTAATAATACTATACTTTAAAATAGTATTAACTGTTATAGATGATAATGAAATAATAATTTATTGTAAAAATAATATTAGTTGGTACAAAAACATTTTGGATCACATTGCCCGTAACATATAAATATATATTATACATGAGTACTGAAGTACAAAATATAAATTGTCCAGATTATCTGGATTAGCGAGACTCTACTGTATTTTAAATAACTTTTCATACAACTTAAATTTAATATGAATTTCATGATTATAATATATTATCATATTTAATTATGAATTCTTGGATGCCCACCCGAATGTTTGGCAACAAAATTCAATACGGTCCATTAGCTTCTTAGAAAAAAAAAAAATAACAAAAAGTGGAAGCAGGTATACAGTGATAGACTTCAGTAAAAGAAATTTAGTTAGTTTTTGGTAAATTAATTTTTAAGTCATCACAATACTATAATGCTAAATTTGTTAGTATTATTGTTGAGAGGTTAGAAATTAGTTTATTTGAGTAAGACCGTGGTTTCCTGTGAAAATGTATGTTAAGATATAATTAAATGAGTTATTTAAAAAATATAAACTCTTTATGAAATTTAATTAAAGTAAGTTAACTTTTTAAATCATTATATCTTAGCCTTGATGTTATGCATAAGTAAATTATATACGCTACTTACTAAATGGATTTAGCTTGCCCAGTTGGTAATTGGATCACTACTGGTAGCCATACACCACCACGACCAAAAAACCCCGGTTGTGGTGACACACCAGGCCCGACTGGCATGCCAGCCAATACAGCTGGCGACTGTCCTTGGAGTGCTGCGTTTGCAGTTGCTGCTAATACATACAATTGTATTTGATATTATTATCTGTATTGTATGAATAATTTTCAGTACACAAAATTACAAGTACATACCCATCATTGCAGCATTGTTCATGGAGCCACCACCAGACACAATCATAGCAGGATTAAATAATGATTGCACATATCCCGCTAGTGAGTCAATTATGTCTCTAAATATCTTAGTACTATGTAACTTAAGATCATAGCAAGCACAAAATGCAGCTAACAGACCAGGTTCAACTACTAGGCGATGTAACACCTCTAAAGCAACAGATCTTTGCCATGCAGGTTTGTCAGCATCCAAAAACTTGACGATCAATGACAAAAATATCTCACATTCGGTTATCTAGAGAAAATAAAAAATTAATAAATTTTTTTATTTATTTTGATAAATTACACAGTCATCATTACCATTGTTAAAAATGCAAATTCAATATTTGTAAAATATTTCTACAATATTGCTAATGAACTACATACATACCAGTAGTTTATGATATTTGCGAACTAGTATAGAGACAAGACGCAACAGTCGTACTGTAATAGCATAATGTGGTCTATCATCTCCACGGTGATTAGAAGTAGGACTACCAGCACCACCAGTAACACCCATCATCATAACTGATGAGCTATTATTGCCAGGAACAGTTGCACCACCAGTTCCCGTATTGGTAATTGTGTTTCTCCTAACAGAGCTATTGCCACTATGGTGTTTGACATTGGGAGAAAATAACTTGATGACTAATGCGCAAACACGCTCTTTCAATAGGTACCTAAACTCCATGTGCTAAAAAAGAATATTGGTAAATATATTATATACTTAAAATTAGGCAATTTAACCCATTAAGAGGATGCCACACACACATTTAATGTCTCTATCTTATAAGTACATAACATTGTTAATTTACACACTCATCGGTTCACGTTTAGCTTTAGCATTATAAAAATTAAAAGAGAATATTATGAAACTTTAAGGTAAAAATAATTTTCTGTTTTGTATGTTTTTTTTTTTTTTTACAATAATTCAGTTTTAAAATGAAGTATGACATTTTTTAAATTGCGGTATTTTTTATATGCAAAACTTACTATAAAATTGAACTATTGTAAAAAAAACACTAATAACGTTCTTACCAATAATAATGTTAACTTTAATTTTAATTATACAGTGGACACCGCTTATAGTGATCACATTTGTTCAAGAGTACTTTGATCAATATAATCGGAAATCACTATAAGCTCAAAAAACAGATAGAAAATAACGTAAAAACATTTAAATATTAAAATTATATTTATGTAGCATTAATTATTTTTATTTTTTATAATTTTAACATTTTTATTTTTTATACTATACATACAGTGCACTAAATAACAGACGAAAATAAACTGGTATAAAGTGTAAAATATCGGTGCTTGTGAGAACAAAGATGGGTTCAAATATATACGAATGTATCATATTATAAAGTATCGCTCATTACGTGGGTTACATTAGATAAGATTAGCTCAATTAAAGTTCACGATTAAGATAATTGTCATTTGTTATTGTTTTCCCTGTACACAAAAAGAGATGATATTATTGTAAATTATATTTATATTTTATATTTCTGATCACAATAACCAAAAACCTGAATACTGTTGGCGACGAAAAATGCACTTTTAAGGGCTGTTTGTTCTGCTCCTGGCATTTTTTATCACTATGAGTGGTCCAATTCTTATAACCAGTGAACACTATAAGTGACCACTGTAGTAATATTTTCTAATCTAAAACTGACTAAGCTAAACATGAATGTACACTGAATACATTTGCTATGTTATATACTTGTAAGACTCTAAGATATAAAATATACTATTATATTAATTACTTTAGCTTAAATTTAAAATTAACTGTACCTAGTTAATTTGTTTATATTAGATGAAAATTACTAGAATCATGTTAAAATAATTACAATTCTAAAGAATATAATATAAATTTAGTTAAGGTAGAACTTTTGAAATATATCCTTTAATATGTATTATTCATAAAATTTTTTAAACTTTTAAGTTACTAGTCCAGTTGGGTGATATCTATACTGATTACAGATTACTTAGTTAATATACCAACTGACTATTGCTGATATTCTGTTTTATATATTTGCCTTAATCAACTTAATCACTTATATGTGAGAACTTTTTACATATTTTAAAACATGATTTCTCCAATTCCAAATTATTGATATATTGTGTTTAATTAATATAGAATAATTCTTATGCACTGAATGCACCTACGTATCAGTAAATTTTAATCTAGGCAAGGCATGTTTAAATTAGACTTCATATTTACACAAGATTAAAACTTACATGAAAGAAATCATAAAAAAAAAAAAAACAATAAAATACTTCGAGTATTTATCTGTTTAATTTAATTATAGGCATCACAATCGTAATTTAGGCAACCACAGTTAGATACTCGCTATTACATATTACTTTTACTATACTAATGCATAATATTATTCAGTATTTATTGATAAGCATAATTTAGAGATAATTGTATTAGAATAGAATTGTTTAGATAATCTGTAAGATGACTCTTGTCCAAACAGTATAAAGCAGCTGACATAATTAATTTGAAATGTACACAACAAATAATTACTTTATAGAACACAGGCTGAAAATCAGAAAGCAAAGATTCCAGTAGTTCCAGACCAAATGTCCTGGTCATTTCTGTCATGCCCACCAACCAATATGGACGATCAGTGTTCACCAATCGCACAAGGTCCTAAAGAAATATAGAATAAAGTATGCGTTAGATACACGGATAAAGTAATAAGTATATAGAGAGTAGTAGATATAGTAGCTAAAAATAACGGATCATAATTATTATAAAATTAAAATATACCTGAAACATATGATATGCATCTGCTGCACACGGGCCCAATGAAGACACAGCAGAAACAGGTTCATAGCCACTTGCATTGCTACCATTATACTGATGATGGTGGTGAAGTTGTGGCAATGGTTGAGTTCTACTACTTTGCTGTTGCCTGTGATCTTGCAAAGGAACAGATGAATCTACACCATTTCTTTGCTGCTGTGAATCATACCCATTATCATCATTATTGCAGTCTTTAAGTTGCTGTTCGTGCTGCTCATCTTCTTGCATAACACGTTCAAATACTAGAGCTACAAGCTGACGCACAGTAGCGCCTGCCGTGTTGATGACGGCTTGCGAGTCTTTGGTAAAATGCAGTCGAAAACATAACACTAAATTCTGTAATGCATATACATCATGACAATAATTAGATGACAACAATCATAATTTATTACAATCTTAACCACATTATGATTACCCTAGCTAGAGTTTCGCCGCGCACCACGCAGTCGGTGGTCAATAGTAATGTGACACTCTGCAATACTTTTACATGCTCAGTCCCTGACTCCATCAACATCCACAAGGTATCGGTTATGTAACGGGCACCTTTTTGGTCAACTGCTCGATGTGTGATTAGCTTCTGTATGGTTCCCAGACACATCTATATTGTATTGAAATAATAAGAGAAACAAAGTACAATATTAAAATTGAAACAATTGATAAGATTATTGTAGGTACGTTCCTTATTAAAATGACGCTACATATCCATTTGTTATCTCTGTCTTACAAGTATATAACATTGCAAATTAATACTCAACAGATCACGTCTAGTTTTGTTAGTTTAAAAATTAGAATGAACTAACCTATTTTAAAACTTTATGTTAAGAACATTATCTGTGTTTGTATGTGGATATTTTGATATTTCAATTTTGTAGCAAGTTATGAGTAAATAAACAGCGTAAATTAAAAATTCTCATAACTCATTTAAAAACTAAGTTATCGTAAAAAACCCACAAAAAACACACATAATGCTCTAACCATAAAGTTTCATGATAGGTAAATTTACTCTAGTTTTTAAACCAATAGAGATAACATGATCTGCTAATCATAAATCTGTTGTAATGCACTTGTAAAATAGAAGTATAACAAAACATAAGAAATAACCACCCAGCCACAACAAATGTTTAACTATTAACATTGTTACTATTATCCTGTTAAAATATTACTAAGTATTATACTGTATTATTCGCATACAAAAAATTACATAGACAACCAACCCCACGCACCTTTTATTAAATGTGTAGCAAGTGCTACACCACTACTCTAGTTAACCAACGTGTTTACTGTACAGACCTTAACGATTTTTGGTTCTTTGGTCTCACACCCTTGTACAACAGGATATAGTATTTGATTGACGACATAATAGATCTGATGATGGTTATGGTGTGACTGTTGCTGTTGTTGTAAGTGATCGGCAGCAACAGCCGCTGAGTTTCTCAACTTGACAATGGCCTCTTCAGACGCCTGTACAAAGACATCATAACAAAAATATCATTACAATGTTGAAATTAGACAGTTACAATTAGAAACGACTGCAACATGAGCGTAGGTACACACAAACGCTTAAGTAAAACGAACGTACTCACCTCTTTGATCTGAGGATATTTCTTCTTCGTCTCCATGGACAAACACTTGAAGTCGTTCTGCAGCGATTCAAGTAGCCTGATGGCGTTTTCATTATCGGTGACTGACGACGACGACAACGAGGGTGACGACGTGCCGCCGGTCGGATGCCGGTGAGCCATGACGGTCGGTGGCCGTACGAGGCCGACCGTTCACTCCCTTCAAACCTGACCAATCTAACCTTTGCCAACACCGTGCACGAATTTCTCGGTCGTTCTCTCAGCCGTCGAGGGGGACCGCCAACTGCCGATCGGCCTGGGTAGTCCAAGTAGTCGACGGCGCGAGACACGACAGTGGCACTCGTCTACACAGCCGACCCACTGTCTGAGCACAGCGTAAACGCGAACGTCGAGCTCCCGCAAGATAAACAAGACAAAGTGTCGTCAAATGTCGGACGCAGTTATAGGTATTACGGTCGTCTCGCCGAGAGTTGATCTCCGTTCATTGACAACGGCGCCTGCGATCGACGATAACGATGATAGAATAGAAAAAAAAATATGAAATCGCTGTAATCTGCAGTAGTTGACGTTGTCGACGTCTTATCGTCGTTGTCGTCGTCGTCCACCGTAACTTACTGTGGTCAACTGTCGCTGTAGCAACCGTGCACTGCGGTGCGCACTGATAGTGGACTGTGGTAGTAGTAGTAGTAGCCATGGGTGACCTGATAACAAATTCAAAGATAATAATATCCAAATAAGTAATCACGAATAATGAATAATAACATTGATTATAAATTGTATTTATTATTATTTGTTTAGATCTGATTTATAATACGCATTTAAAATTTTAAAATATTAACTTAAAAGTTTCAGACATGTACTGATGTACTTAAAAAGCATAAAATGTGCAAAATAATTTTTGATTATTACCTACAGCTATTAATTTATTGTAAAGTTATAACATCAAAATGGAAAAAAAAAAACTACAATATTATAAATTATGATACTATGATGATAAAAATGTATTAAGATGAAAAAATATATAATTTATTGGTTATTTGAAAAATAATAAGTTGCAATAATATTATGTTCCATATTGATCTCAGTTAAATTCACGCATATAGATAGTTAATATTTAGTATAATATAGGTATGCATATATACCTATTACCTATTCTATATCCATGGTTAAATTATGAAGGAGGTTTGTGGCAATATATATTTTGTATGCAGAAAAACTTGGTTCCACATAAACGCTTGTTATGGGTACATATTTAAAACTTGACATTTCCAAGGAGCAGTGTTTGATAAAAGAACTCTTCAAGTCATCATTCTTACCTTAGTGTATTATAGAGATTTCTTTTAAGCAACCCTTTATTTTTATTAATAAATTCAGAAATTTTTTTTAAATTAAAACACTATTTTAATTTTCAGAAAGATTATAATAATAGGATTTTTAACTTGTTCAACAATTTCTAAGTGTCTATATGTATTACAATCTTGAAGTTTCAAGCTTTTTAATATTGTCAACAATAACCAACAAATTTAAGTTAAATCATTAATTATATTTTTTTTTATTTAAAATTTGTTTAAAATTTTCAAAATTATCTGCATACAATATTTCCAATTCTAAACAAGCACCCTACCATGTTATATTATATTAGATATACATATAGTAATAGAGAACTAGGTATAATAAATAATAATAATCTTTAAGTATGGATACATAATATTATATTTTTAAAAATATTTTCAATATTTGGGTTTTGAACAAATTTATATACCTAGGTATTATAGTTCTATAAAAAATTATAAAATTAAATTAAAACATTTATATGTAGGTGTACGTATTATGCAAAACCATACATTTTTTGAAAATATGTATTTGTACACAAAATTTGTAAAAATATGCCAAATAAAATTTGAAATATTATTTATTAAAGTACGATTAATGAAAATCCATTTACTACATACAGGGGCTCACACAGGGTTGGAGGTCAGAAGGACCCTGCATGGTAGGTACTGGGACATGTAACTCTTCAAGTCTTAGATTAACAACAAATACATGCGAATCATTTCACTCGTATTTTAATAAATATTTCAATATAAAATCACACTATATCATGCCATCGTTGAATATTATTCTTCAAGTTCAAGTCGAAATTTATGTTAAAATTAATAGTACACAAGTTTTAAAAATGTCGAAGGAATACAAGTGACAAGAAATAAATCAATTCAAAATTACAAAATACAAATCTGGTTAACTCACACGATACAAATTTATTATATCCATGTGCAATGTGCCATAATTTTGACAAATAATTGTTTTTGATATTATACTATTACCGGGCAAAAACATGTATGGCCGTTTATACAAATAATTACTTCAATATATATTAGAAAAAAGTTTAAAAATGAATTGTTATTTAAAAGGGGGCCTAGATATAGTTTTGTATCAGTGCCAAAAATATGATGTGGGGGGAGGGGGGGGGGTTGACTACATTTAATTGTTTATAAAAATATGAACATACATTACATGCAAATTCCTGCCTTTAATTATAATTTATAAGACATAGGTATAAAAGAACAAAAGTATCATTGATCTCTTAGAGATCATCTCAACATAAATATATGTTTTATACAATATTCTATTCATAGTTACCTCATACTTATTTAGCTATTACTTAGGTGCCTATATATACTTAACTGTTATTGAAAAATATTATGCTATGTGGGTACTTTTTATTTTAAATTTTAATAGCCAGGTACCTAGGAAATAATATCACGAAATAGGTACCTATAGAAAAAAAATTATAATAATAACTATAATCTACCTAACTTTCCACCTTGGTTCTTATTTAATTTTGAAAAGTGGTAGCATAATATTGTTTCTTTAGATATTAATCTATAAAAACATACACAAATTAAATTGACTTATTGGGGAATGAGGACAATAGGCTATAAATATTTAATAATTTAAATCTTATACTTAATACTTTGAAGTAACTCTTATCTTATCATTTAGGTAGGTACCTATTTAGTGTTTTAGACATTTTAGTATTATAATAAATTTATGTCGTAACTTTTAATTCTCATAGGTACCGTTATAGTAGGTATTATTACGCTGATTTGTAAAACAGCAATATGAATGATTGGTTTCTTAAAACGTAATTTATTATAATTCGTGCGATGTAATAACCTCACTAGTTGTAAAACATATTATTCTTTAAAATGGCTCATTACGTTTATTAGTTTGAACTCGATTCAATAATATAGGTACCTTTCTTTTTTTTTTTTTTGCCTTTTATTAAAAAATAATTATAGCAAAGCAATTATAAAATAATTATGCATCAAAAAAGAAAACAGACAAAAAAAATTAACAGACAATGTAATTAAATATTAGCGTTAAATGAGGAAGCCAGTGGTATGAATGAATTGGATAAGAGAATGGATTATAGGGATGTAACGGGAGTTGAGAAGAAGATTAGAATCGGGAGAAATTTAGTCTAAAGAAGAAAGAAAAGAGAAAAGGAGTTGTCTACAAGTTATGAGAGAAGGGCAATTGAAAAGGATGTGATCAAGATCGCATATCGATTCGTCGTGATGTAGTGTACAAAGAGGGGAAGAGTTTAGATTAAGTTTAGAAGAATGGTGAGGAAGTAAGCTATGACCAATGCGAAGACGAGTGAAGGATACGATTAGGTGTCTAGAAATCTCGAGATCTTTAAACCAAGGAAGGTACCTACCTAGTATTTTTTAGTAGCTACTACCTACTTAATAATAATAATAATAATAATAATAATCTTTATTTACAGAATTCAATTAAAATTACAATGTTAATAAGACAGTGCAAAAAATTGAAGGTAATAAAGCTAATTTATAAACATTTAACATACCTACTACCTATAATAGTCTATAGGTGTATAATAAATAAATACTCTGCTAGAACTTAGGTGGCTAGATACTAGATGTCTAGAATAGGTAGTTGTAAATTTAATTATAGTATAAATAGTATAATATAAGCAGGGACTGGAACCTTAAGACTTTTCGGTTCTTAAAAATAAAAAATAATTGGTTCCGGTTCCGAATTACGGTTCTTAAAATTACAAAATAAGGATTCCGGTTAATTCCGGTACTTATCGGTTCTAAAAAATGCAAATTTCTAAACATTACCTATTTTTGATTAGGTGATTTTTTTTTTTAATAACAAACCTAGGTTGGTATCTAATTATTATAAGTAATAACTCTTAACTTTCATACAAATTTATAATTTAAATATTGTAAAATAGCCATTTTACCAACAGTCAAAAAATATCAAATTACAGTATGACAATACGAAAAATATCAAATAAGTTGTTAATTATTCGTATGTTACCTATATATGTGAATGTGTACATGACTGTGTTTGTGTGCAAGACTATGTGATGGAGTTATAAAAAACTATATAAATATTATTCATAGGTATTTTATAAACATTAGTAGAAAAACCCATAATATTGTTGTTCGACTATCCACGCTTTATTGCTCATTATAATGAAAAATACAACCCGCATAATATGTGTAAATTAATCATAGTCTGTTATATTATAATACTATTATTTCGAGTTAAAAAATTTAAAATACTATAGATGTACAAAACAAAAATATTTCTACAAAAAATAATTATTTGATTGTAACAAAATCAATTTAAATAAAATGTTCAGTCATTTGAAATATCGGGCTTTTTCTTAGAACCGATAAAAACCCAAAAGAACCGAAAAACTTATTATTTATTAATATAGGGTTCCGATTCTAATACGGTTCTAAGTATTTTAAAATATCGGTTCTAAATAAGGTTCCGGTTCTTAGATTTTCTCCAAGAACCGGTTCCAGTCCCTGAATATAAGTACATATTTTTATAGCAAATAAGTAAACAATTAGGTATTAATTATTATGCCAGAAATGAATTAATTAAATTGTATAAATAAAATATATTTGAAATAAAATGAATACCTAATTGTTAGATACTAATCTGGTCATATTATTACCCACGCGTATAGATCGAAAATATGAAAATCAGTTTTCTCCTTAATATTTGATGGGTTGCAAATAAGGATAAATTGATAACTCATCAATTAGGTATATTAGGTAAAGAACTAAATGCTTTTAGGTGCCAGGTGGGTGATGCCCGTTTCCATAAAAAGTGTACCTTTCCCCTTTCCACCAAAAGTGTATGTTTCCCTTTTCCTCCAATATCCGTTTTCACCAAATAAAATTATTTACCACGTTTTTAAAAAAACAATTGCATACTACTATATACTACGATTGAAAATAATATATCAACCAATTATATAATATATGAGTAGATACAATATATACATAGCTAAATACACTAATTATCATTTTTTTTCAATCCAGCATTAGTATTTTAAGTAAACTTATTACTGTATTAAAGATTTTAATATAAGCGTAGTATATAATTATTTTGGTAAATTAACCGTGGTTAAATTAGGTATATCTCATTTGGTGGTAACGGATATTGGTGGAAAAGGGAAAGGTCTACTTTTGGTGGTAACGTGTTACGCTCTTATAGGTATTTCCAATCCCTCACAGATAACCGGTTCAATAACTAAATGATGGCATTATTTTCTTATATACACTATTAAATAATTTAAATTACCGTCCACAGCTCTAAAAGCCAACATCCCATTTAATATACCACAACATACTCATCGTGTTACCACAAAAGCAAAAGCAAAAGCAAAAGCAAAGTTACAGGCATTAATATGCTTCTTTAGATAATTTGAAAAAATGACAATTCCCTGAATAATTAGATTTTTGAAATGAAACTTTTTTAGGTGCAATAGCGTAAGTAAGATTCATATTAGGCTCAGTCGTTGCGACCAAAAAGCATTACGGGTGTAATATACTTTACATTAAGGTTTCTATGGTAGCATGATAATAACCTAACCTAACTAATAAACAATAATTAATTTGTATCATTTTTGTATACCTATTGATAATAAATTAATTTCAATTGAAAATTTAATTTATTTTTCCAATACAAAGCAGTAGTCAAAATTAATTTTCAACCATGATGGGCAATAACTTTTTTTCCATAAGTACCCTCTGGAAAGAATTTTCTCTTCATCCGCGTTTAGGTACTATTGCACTACGCACTTTTTTTTTAACCATTAGCAATGAATGTGCTTTGTTATTTATTAAGCTTTAAATTGAGAATGAAAATGTGTGTCATTATGTAATGCTTAGTATTTACTTTGAATTTAAAATCTGTAACTGTGGAATTTACATAATATACAAAAAAGATACAATCGGTGGAATTTACAATACCAGCCTGTGTATAATGTCAACAGTCAACGATAGAATTATTATTCATTGTTGATATTATCTATACAATATACATATCATGACCCTTATGATTTATTCAAAATTAACCATAGGTGAATCAGGGTAAATGGTAAGGTAACTGGGTAAGTAAATCAGGTAGTCGGTCATATGAAACTTACAATAATTATATGCACATAATATAAGTAGGTTGTAACTACCTCGTAAATAAAAATATAAATTATATAAACACATTAACTGCAGTAAAGACAGTAGTAATTAATAATAAACTAATAATTGATAAGTGTCCATTACAAAGCCATTATTGGTAATTAATGAAAATGTATATAATGTGTATAAATATTATGATATGAATTTCAATTTTTGTATAAACGATAATACATAATAGGTACCTAATATTAATTAACATAACCTACGAAATACTTTTAAAAGAAGTTGATAATTGGTAGGCAAAGCCGCATAGGTGTAACATAGGGTGACCATACGTCTCGTTTAAAACAGGATTGTCCCTTTTTTTATAATCATGTCCCGTTGTCCCAAAAAACTTTAAACGGAACGCTTTTTATCCCGTTTTTAGAAAATTGTCCCGTTTTAATCCCGTTATTTCGATGTAATTAAATTAAAATTTAAGAATTTTTGTAGAAGAATAGTGAATTTATGAACCAAATATAAAACAGTTCATATTTAAAACATGAATCCAAAGTCATAAATAACAGAATAAAATTTCTGTGGAAATAGCAATACGATAAGCATAATATTATACACAAGTCGTATAGCATACCTATGTATATTATGCGTAACAAACTAAAATATATATTTCTATTTACAATCGATGATATATTTAGATATTGTTATATTGATTTGTTTGATCAAAAATTTGAACAACAAAATATGTCGAATAGTAACGTATAACCAGTAAATCCATTATGTATCTTATAGCCACTACGTATATGATGAGAAATCGACATCGACCTAAAAAAAGCAAAAAGTTTTTTATTAAAATATTAAGCAAAGTAGTCAAAAAATTTTTTAATTATAAATTGTAACTATAAAATATAAAAACTAATTTAAAAAAAGCGGGAAAGTCGTGGATGTCGCACTGCTGTACATTAGGTTACAAGTGAGTTACTGTAATGGATGGAATTAAATTTGAATTAAATGATAGGTATCATTGTATACAAAAAACGATTCTGAGCGGAGACAGTTTATCTGTCTAGAATATATTTACGATTATTAAAAATTTTCAAATCTTAGATTTAAAAAGAAAATTTTTTATGAATTTCTAGCTTAAAATAATTTGCGAATTTTCGTGATTTTTACGTATGTCGTAACCACCTGCAATAACGCCCTAGGGCAACAATATTTGACGCCCCTCCGGGACCCTCCCCCTCACAAAAAAAAATATTGACTTCATATTTTTAATTAACCTCTTACCTTAAATATGTTAAATACTTATTCATTAAAGGTTCCTGCTTATTTTTTTATTATTATTATTGTAATCTTATTTATATAAATTAATTTAATTTGTTTTTATGATTTTTTGAAGTTGGCACTGATTTTATTATTCTGAGTACATTATAGAAAGAAATATATTATCACTATTTACATATAACAGTATATCCAAATAAAATTATAAAAAATCTTTTTATTCATAAAGTACATATAATTATGAGTTATTTATAATATATTAACATAAATATTCAAAGTACTTTACACCTTTTATATTTATAAGAACAAATAATTAATTTTAATAATTTTAAATGTTTTAATAACTTTATAACAGGTAGATATAATATTTTACAATATTTCCAATATTTGAACATTATGTATAAACTTATTACTTATTTGGGTTATAAAAAAGAATTTTTCCTAGCTTTAAGTTTTGCAAACTTTTCCACAATATCATTCCAATCTATGCTTCGGACCACTTCATCTTCAATGCTTAAAATAGATAATGCTGATGTTTTTTCATTTGTCAAAGATGAACGTAAATAATTCTTAACTCTCTTGAGTACAGAGAAAGATCTTTCACCACTCGCGTTAGAGCATGGCATACAAACAAAAATTTTAAGGGCAATTTCAACATTAGGGAAAGTCATATTAAGTGTTGTAGATTCTACATTTTGTACAAGTGAATAAGCGATGTTTATTTATAGAATTCAGTCGAATTCAGTTGAATACTAGTATAATCATTAATCAATGACAATTATACATATAGTGATATTAATACATATACAGTGTACATAAAACATAATATCATATCTTTGGGTAAGAAACTAATATTATTAATATTAATAATCATGATTCACAGTCAATCACCGGTCGGACAGTCCAGTGTCCACAGATAAAATAATATTTATATTGATATTTATATATTATTGAAGGCATATAATATAATTTACCCTTTAATTTACAATATTTGTTAGGTACTTATCTTCGATATTACAATATAAAAAGAAAATATTAATATCTAAAATAAAAACACCAAATTGTCTTTTTATTATTCATTTTATGACGCCCCCTAAGTTCATAATACTTTTGACGCCCTAGGGCACTTGCCCCATTTGCCCCCCCCCCCTTGGGACGGCTATGCCAATATGTCTCCCAAAACTTTAATAAATATAACAAATTAAATTGACCAATCCTCCGTTTTTATTCTTCTAGATGATCTTGAAAATATATTAATTACTTCATCAATATTTATAGGTATGTTTTTATGAATGTTTAAAACATTAGCCTCCACTTAGTCATTGGCCTCCACGGACGTGCCACCGTCCGACCTGCGATTTTCTCGAAAGTCGTCGCGTACCTACACATCAGAAAATAAATGTATCCGCGTCCCGTCCCGGGATTTTGTACGAAGTCTTTCTTATTTTTTGAAATATCTTAAGTACCGAAGTCCTAGTCTAAGGGGGGGGGGGGGCTTCAGCCCCCATAGCCCCCCCCTCCCTTGTATCCGCGCCTGTCTAATGTAGACACGTAATTATAAATTTACCACTAGAAAATCCAATATGTTTCGTTAGGTTATAATAATAACCTAATGATATTATTATTCATCGTTAACTTATTGTTGCACATTATCATGGGCATAGGTGGTACTACGGGAGTGGCAGAGTATGCAACTACCCCTCCTGTGGACCGTGCCTATAAGATACCTCGGGCTTACAATAATAACATTCATATATTATTACATTTTAATATTTTATTAATGCTACAAGACTGCTATAAATTCTTAATTACCTACCTAGTAATTAGTATAGTAGTATAGTTTGTTGTATGCTGGCACTGAGATAAGATAAGATTCTTATCTATCTCAGTGTATGTGTTACGGGCAAAAGTGGAAAACGGGCAAACCTCAGAAAAGTCAAAACGCGAACTACCCACAATCCTTGAGCAAAATGTCATATTTCGGCTTTTGACCGGGAAAACCTAGTTATGACCAACCTCATTTGGGCAAAACTGTATACTGACTTTTATCGTAAAAGCAAAACCAAATAATCATAACATAAAATATTATTGAACAAAATATATAATTGAATACACTTAAATAACAATAAAAATATAATGATATTAAGTATTCCTATACAAATTAACAAATAATAATATTAGGTACTCTTATAATGTTAAAATAAAGTATTAAAAAAATTAATACATTTAAATATTAAACTTCATTTGAGTAAACACATAGCGTCTTAAATAACTTCACTAATATTAAATACAAATAAATAATTATCATAAAATATTGTAAAAATATAATTGAATACACATAAATAATAATAAAAAAATAATATTTTTGTTTATCGGCGCATTTATAATCGTAATAAAATCGTACGATAAAAATCACTATTTGTATTTAATATTTGCTAACGTATATTAAAAAGCACTACAGTTTTGCCCTTGAGATAAAAGTCAGTATACAGTTTTACCCAAATGAGGTTGGTCATAACTAGGTTTGCCCGGTCAAAAGCAAAAATATGACGTTTTGCCCATGGTTTATGGGCAGTTCGCGTTTTGACCGGGCATTTCTGAGGTTTGCCCGATTTCGACTTTTGCCCGTAACATATGCATAATGCAGCAGCTTGCTGGTAACTGAATTCTGATAAAGTGATTTGCGCGAAAAATAGAATAATATGTACTCATAGATAATGTATCTAGGGAAAATAATATTTCTATATTTCTAATATTTATATTTCATTAGTATACATGGAAAATAATCTATGTATGTACCACAGAATAACCAGAAGAGACACTTTTTCAGTTTAACATGGGTTCTTATGGGGAACAGATTTGCAACACCTGGTGGAATATTAGTGCTGCCGGTAGAAAGATAATTCTCATTATTCTTTGTTTCTAGGGCGGCTGTTATTCCCCAAACAGGGGCAATTACCTTTAGGGCCAGTTGTACCGTCTCTGATTAAAGTTAACCGGAGTTTAATCGGCGAATTTGCACGGTTAAATATCTATTATCAGCTGATTAAGCGTAATCGAAGTTTAACCGTAGACGGTACAACTGGCCCTTAGCCTAATATAAGTAATAAAGTCGTAAATTGCAATATACATGGATACACTGATATTCCACCAAATTGAATAGTATGTTCCCGATTTTTGAGTGCTCAGCGAGTGTCCATTCTGGTTATTCTGTGTATGTACCACGATTTCATAGATAATAAATAGTATCTTAAATTGTGATATGTACTAATCACGATTGTATACCTAACCTAACGGTATAGTGAAACTGTTTTCTGCCCCCCCCTGCCAAGAGGGTCTAGTACCGCCTATGATCATGGGTTATTTATGATCAACAGTAGGTATTCGTATAGATGTAAATATGGACTATTTCTATGAACAAAGCTATAATTCTAATGATGATTATGATTATGATTATTATTATTATTATTGTAGAATATAGAACATTTACGCAACAATTGAGAAATATGCAATTAATTTCATTCAAATATGCAAAAAAAATATAACCATAAAATCTACTCATTATGAATCATCGACATTTAAAAAGTAAAAATTATTCTAGGTAAATTGTAGAAGAATATGCATTTGCATATAAATCCGGCCCCAACAATTAGGTATTGCATAATAATTATTATGGTTTGAATAAACCAGACTTTATCGAACCTTCTTAGAAAAGATCTCACGACGGAAAACAAACAAAAATCATTAAGAGTACCTAAATGCACGACGCAAAAAAAGATGTAATTTTTAAATAAATTTGCGATTTAATCTTGAATTTTATTTTGATAATGCATTTCATATTCAATCTTAATTATTGTTAACCTTATCAGCTTTTTAATGTTATAAATGAAAAATATAAAAAATTACATAATAAATTATATATTATTATACGTATATATATATATATATTATGTATTTATTGTACATAATAAATTTAAAAAGGTGGACAATTATACTGGGTATTACACTACTGTACAGCACTAAATGTTAAGTAGTTCACTCTAATGGATTTAATTCAATGATATAAAATCATGGTGTATACCTGAACAATTCTAAGCAAATACGGTCTATCTTCAGTAGGGCTTGGATTTATATGCAATTTGCATGTTTTTTTCCTTTAGTCCAAATTGATTGGTTGTCAGATTTGTCCACGATTTGGCTTATTCTCGTTTAAATAGGGCCAATTTTTTTTTGCATATTTTTGCATATTATGTACATAATGCATATAATTGCATATTCATAGATTTTTTTAGAATTCGATATTTTTTTAACTAACATTTTTAATTTTTATAAGTTATTGTTAATATTAAATGGTACTTCACGAAACCGACAGTTTTTGGTTTATCCATTGAATTTTCGTAAATATCTAGCATAAATACTACCTATTTTATCTTAGGTCAGATAATATCCGTTCGTTACCTTATCGTTGGTCGGACGACTGATAGAATTACTTACACATTGTTATTTGTTATACAGTAAGATAGAACAGAAAAATTGTATTGGCACGTCGTGTGTTGCATAAATGTGCAGACGTTTACACTTAATAATTTGAATGGTTTTAATAACAGTGTCCAGTATGCCGAAAGTTCAAAGTGAAAGTGCCAAGTTACGTCTAATTAAACTAATATTTAATGTAATAATATGAGCTAATAATAAGTAATAATAATAAATTATGAATTATAATGAATAATAATAAAAATTTGTTTTTGCATATTTTGGTAAATAAAATGCATATTTTACAATTTTTATTGCATATAAATCCTAGCCCTAATCATCAGTATCAGCTTACGGTATGTCCTATAGCCGGTGCGTGCATGCAATGCGAGTAAACGTTGCGATATTTGACCGCACCGCACTGCATTCTAGTTCCCGTATGTATGGCAAAATTGACGCATTCAAATAGGAGAGAAAACGCACACGATTTTCTGATGGTTTTACTTAATTTTTGGTTAATAACAACTAACGAATCGTGTTGAGAAGACGCATTGACGTATTGCGTTATCAACGTAAATTAATATTCAGATTTCGGTTTGGGAATAATTACCTAACTATAATTAACTATAACTTAGTATTATGTCGTTAATTGAAGATCGATGAAAGTTGGTGTTAATAGAAAACATTTATTTTAAATATAAATTACTTAAAATGAGAAAAAATCTAAGAGATCTTCTCAAAATGTGATTTATAAAGATCAATTTATATTTGGAGAATTTCATCAACTATATCCTCAATTACGAGCAGATAAAGAAATGTTCGAGCATACACCAGAATATTACTACAGACACATTTGACTACATGGCTCAACATATAACACCAATTTGTCAAAAAGAGTACACACATTTTCTAAATCCAATCAGTGTTGAGGAACGACTGTTGATTACTATAAGGTAAATATAACACAGACAACTACAACTGTAAAATTATATATATTCTCATGACAATGGTAATAAGATTAGGTATGTACCTGCTTCTATAGAAGATTAATTTTAGTCAATTTTGGTTTTTGGTGTAACTCAAAAAAAAACATTTTCACTGAATGTTTATAATAGCATTTTCTGTACACCATAAAATATTCAAAATATTTTGACTTGATAGACATTTACATTAGACTATTACAGACATTCCAATTTTTTTTAGTTTTTTTTTTTTTTTATAAATGTAAAGGATGGATTGATTTAAAAAAATTCATGTCCTCATCATTTTTTACTGAATTCTTTGACAAGTCTATAAAAGCTTGAACTTTTGTTTTTTCAAGTTCTAGTAATTGTTGTTCAAAACACATTTCACCTTGTTGTTTTCTCATTTTTTTGCCCGCCCCTCCCGATTTAGTTTTTGAGTTGTTTAACTCAGAAATAGGGGAATTTTTACCGATTGTGTTAGGTTAGTCTGTGATTCAGTTTGATGTAATAATAAATCCATACCTTTGAAATTATGTGGCGTTTCTTTTTCAAGATTTTTCTCATTTTCTTCATCTTCGTTTGAATCTGACTTGTGTTCGTCTAAATGTTCTAATTCAGTATTCTCATCATAATCATCAGAAAATGTACCAAACGTCTTTCAAAAATTACATAGACACAAAATATACGACCATTTCGCGTAATATTTTTCTAGGCCGTCTTGTGACGATCCTGACTTCGGTTTTTTAAATTTTTTTAAGTTATTTTTTGAACTGATCCCTTAAGTTTTTCCGCCTTTTTTTTTGCTTCACTGCCTAAAAGTTAATAAACAGTAATCACTAGTAACTTTTGGACATTGTTTTATGACCGGATACATTTGACTTTCACTAAACAGTTTTTCAATTATTGTTCTTTCACTCCAATTTTTTGTGAACTTATACTGAATATAAACTTCTTTGTCCTCCTCAAAACAACAATTATTTTTATTTGCGTTTTTGTTATAATACAGAATTTGTATAAAATACGATTGACATAAACTCCAATATACGATATAGTTTTAATATGCAAAAAAAAAAAAATACCAAAAATGTATTAAAGCAGATATTATATGAAAACAGTATAATATTTTCATTAAACATTGTTCGAATTTCTTAATTTACTCTAAAAACTTTATCTTTATCTTTATTATTAATATAATTATAATATGAATTAAAAATAATTAAGATTAGAAACATCTGTTACACAAAACAAATAATGAAGGTGGTATAAATACTAACTCGAGCGGAACGCAATATTCAAAAAATAATGAAATCTGCATTGAAATCAGAGGCCCGCTCATAAAAAAATACATATATAAGTGTTCCTAATATACAGAGTGTCCGACAGAGATCTGACATTCTGACAAATGAAATAACTTTTGTTCTAATCAATATTTTTAAAAAATTTCTTTTAAATATAATTCATAGACACTTGCGCTACATTTTTAGAATACATTTTTTATTTTTTATTTTTTAATACTGAAAATAAAAAACTTAAAAATTGATAAAAAATGTTTTCGAAATATTCAATATAGCCAATTTGTAAATATGATTTTTGGAAAAATGTATACGGTAAAAACACTTATTTAAATCAAATGGCTGATTTTTTACAACTTTTTTAAATATCAATATTTTCGTTAAGTAAATTACGATCTAGTTTATGTTAGAAACCTTGTAATTTCAAATAATAATAAAGTTTTAAAAAAATATTTTATAAGAACATTTTTTAAATAAGTGCATGTTAAAATCTAATTATTTTTTTTATTGTATTTATTTTAATAATATGTGATGTATAAACTTTAAACTACTATAATTTACCTAACGAAAATATTGATATTTAAAATTTTTTTTAAAAATCAGCCTTTTGACTTAATTAAGTGTTTTTACCACATAAATTTTCCTAAAAATCAAATTTACAAATTGGCTATATTGAGTATTTCGAACAAAAAATGTATTAATTTTTAAGTTTTTTATTTTCAGTATTAAAAAATAAAAATGTAGCGCAAATTTTAATAATTGTAACGCTTATTTAAGTTTAGTAGTATATTTTTTACGATACCAATATTTTTTTGGAGAAAATTAATTAGAACGTAATTATTATTTTCAAATTCCATGAAATAAGTAGTTATATTTCTTAAGTTATTTATACTTTTCATATAATTTTCATCAATTTCAATATATTATACAGTTAATTATTATTAATTTTTGATTTTTATTTATTTTCGTTATGTACTGCCTACTGTAGACAGCATAGACACTGCACACTAGACACTATAGAGATAGACACTGCAGTAGACATACCAGATACGATGTAGTGTCAGCTTTTATCGAAGTACATTATTGATTTGCGCAGCTAATAAAATAATTAGAACACGATTTAAGTGAGATTTATCTTAGTTCTTGTAAGACTAAAAAATAATAATAATATGAACGATTGACTAATTTCATATTCGTACAGTGTACATACACACAAACAATTTTTCAGTAAGTGGTAGTTAAAAAAGAACACATTTTAAACGATGATGATACACGCCAATTATTTAATTATTAGTGATCAAGTAAAATTGTTTGAGTCAATCGTTAAAAATGTTTCATTTGAGGGATCGGAAAAATAATAGTAATAATAAAAATACATGTATCATATTTTATTTTGAAATAAATAATTGACTAAAGCATGTTTTATAATTTAAATTATAATTATCTTAGTTCTTATAACTACCCTTATTTTGTACTTAGAAATAAATTAAATTTTTTAGATTTTTACGTCGAAGGAAATTACACTTTAGCGTAAAATAATATATAGACATTTTGATAAGTGAATAACGAAATTTTTTACCCACTACTATTATTGTGAAACCACTCTTAATAATACAACTCTATTTATATAGTAAACATTTAAGTTCAAAAATAAACTGTTTTTCAAATTTCTGGGAGTGAAATATCTCATATTTTCTGAAAACATTTGTTTAGTGGAAAATGAATATGTAGAATTGATTGTTTCAAAGCTCACAGACATACCGATCCACCAACATGCACAAACATTTTCATGGACATCGTTTTTGCGAGTACACAACGATTTTATAAACATTTATTATGCAGGAAGCCGGTAAAGGTACAGTTTTTTTTATTTAAAAAAACTATTTTCGTCTTTATATAGTTTTATCCTTTTTCCGAATTCAATAATGTTAAATTCCTATATTATAATGTTATATAAAACAAACAATATGAAGACCTTAGGGCAATAACCAGATATGTTCTTTTTTTTTTTTTATTCAGAAAACAAAAAAAAAATCATTATAAATTCGAAAAAAAAATTTAGAATTTTTAAAAAAATGGTAGATTTAAGTTTTAGGAAACTTAAAACTAACAAATCTACCATTTTTTTTTTAAATTCTAAATTTTTTTTTGAATTTATAATGATTTTTTTTGTTTTCTGAATAAAAAATAGAAGGACATGTCTGGTTATTGCCATAAGGTCTTCAATTTTGTAGTGTTAAGTGTTTATGAATCTCATAATATTATATTATTATCATGTTCCATCATCATAATAGTATTATAGTATTATATATTTTCCATCTGCTTATAAAACACTCGTAACACAACAGCAATAATATTCGTAGGTTAAATAAAATTATTAAACAAGTAGATACATTTCAATGTAATATTATAATAGTGTTGTTTATTTTTAATTAAATCTGAATAATTTTCCTGGCACATAATATTTATTACACTTTGCAATAAGTACGCGTGTGAGCTGTAACGCGTACTGTGCACTTTATATGCTATAATATTTTTAAATATAATTAATAATATATAATAGAAACAAAATTGTATTCTTTGAATATATAAGTATTACATAATTAAATCAAATAATTAAATGTACCCCAGTTTCGGATAAATTATTTTAATAATAATAATAATGATAATAGTAATAATGAAAAGACACTAGGTTTACTAAACTCTACTTGTTATGATAATAATAATATATAATAATAATATAATTAATTCAGAGCTCGGAAGTTATAGCATTCGCATATTTTTTCGGGAAATCTTAAAACGCATCCTAAATGCAATTCAAATCTCTTTCCCATAGATGCTGTTATATATATATAACATTTTATTTTTCTATCTTTTTCGGGGATTTTATTCTTATTCAGTGATTTAAAAAAAAAAAATTTAATTTAATGTTTTTAATTGTAAACGATATTTGTATGCATATTATATAATATAATAATGGAGTCACGCATCTAATATGTCTATAAGATTTAAATTTAAATTAACATAAAAATGTTGAGAACATCCGGTTAGGTTAGGCTAGGTTAGGCAACAGCTGATGTCAAATTATCTGGTTACATTACCTATAATTCTGGAAAAATATACAACAATTCTAAAATCAATAATAACCGCAAAAGTTAAAATCATTAAAAAATAATAATAATAAGTATAAAATTGTAATAGTTTTTTCTCCAAAAAGTAATTTAATTTGCATATATCACAGTTTAAGTGCTATTTAGCTCATATTTTAGAATTTTAATAGGCATTCCACGTCAAAATGGTAAAATGTAACTATTATGATGTTACAACTTCCAAACCCTACAACAGTATGCTATTTATACGAATAAGTGGTTATTATAATATTATTTTATAAAAAGTATAATGTTTGCATTCTTAACAAACGAAAACTACTCGTCGTCGGCGTTCGACTTTTCATTGTTATTGTCTTCGTCTAACGTATCAATGAGTTCAAACTCTGTTGCTTCCGGTGTCGTGATCTTGATCTTGATTGAGGACAGCTGCTTAGCAATCACTTCCGAATCATCACTGTCAACATCCAGAGAAGTCTGCTGTACCACAGCGCGGGGCCCGAGTCCTTGGAATTCACACAGGCGGACGTCAGCGTACTTGTAAGTCCGTTTTATGCGTGATGAGATAACGCGAACGTCGATCCGTCTAGGGAGACAATTTTTCTTTGTCAACTCGGCTGCGTTTATTGCTACCATGTCGAGCGAACGCACTGGGTCCGGTGCATCATTCGCCTTTTCCAACGAGTCCGTCACATCTGCTGCAGCCGATGCTTTCGCCGGATCGCCTCTCGAAGATGCATTATCCGGATCGCGTGCGTTCACCGCGGTGGCCTGCACTGCTGCACCAGAATCTGCAGCACTCGTGGGTGCCAGATACCCTGGCCGCGTGAGTTCAGGCAACATAAAGGAAGTTTCAGATTGCATCAGCTGCATGTTCATGTAAGACTGCAACAAATCACACCAGCCCCTCTCGTACGCCGTCCAAAGTCTCTCGTCTCGGCGCAATTCGTCTAGAGTCAATTCTTTGATCTGCTTGGGCGTACACTGCGGATTATCCGACCCAGAGAGCCCGGTCAGCGATTTTTTCCACTCGTCGCCGCCGTCGTCTCCCTGCTGGTCGGACATCTGCGGTGCATAAAATATTTAATAACATAATAATACGTTTATTTATAAATTATAATATGGTGTGTGCATAATGCCTATGATACCAAAATGTATGGGATAAAATAATAATTGTATAACTGACAGTGGAGATGTGGGCTGATTTTCATTTTTTTTATCATATGTAGATAAACATATTTTTACAAAAGTTTAAAAAGAAAGTCCATGCAGGATGATAATATATTATAGGTACCCTCTGCACTAGTTTGACCACCCGTGTTTGTACTATATTGATGATTACATATTATTATATAATCGCAGCAAGTATCAACCATGGCAGACTACTTTATATTATATATATATTATAATTATAATACTGATAATAGAAGGCAATTTATTTAATTACAGTCACTCTCAATTAATTTTTGTGATTTTTAAATGGGTATATTGTATGTATATGTATCTATATTTGCAATTAAATTGTAGAAATAAAAACAATTTAATTTTCAACGTGATTAATGATGATTTTTAAGGTTTTTTTAATCAATCTTCAGTTTTAATCTCTGTATACTTGTTTAAACATTTAGATTCATGTACCTATTAAATATTAAAGGAATAGTTTTTGTAACTTTTGTATTTTAAGTTATAAATTATTTAAAGTTTAAGTGAGTGATGCCTACGTATCGTATGTGCAGTATACTATTATATTGCAACGTGATTTGTCCAAATCACTCAAATTTTTAAATTTAATTGATAAAATAAAATAATATTCACTCTATAGGTACTTGATATATTTTATGTAGGTAAATAGGTAACTTTAGAATATTTTAAAAATAATGGATTACCAATTTAAAACAACAAAAACAACCATGCATAAAATATGATATTCTTATAAAAATATTAGGTCCCTTGAACTATATTAATATATTATAAATATTTTTTTCGAATCTCTGAGAAAAATAAAATCTCTCATATACAGAGTGATTCATCAATAAGCATGATCAGCACCATCTTTTGTTTATTAATGAATTAAAACTATTAGAAGGTATCATTATTATACATATATACATTTTAATAACACAGAAAATGTTGGTTTTCATTTAAAAAAAAAAGCGTTTATTAACTCAGGGCACAATATAAATGGTATGAAAATTTAAGTAGTTAAAAATTGGTATAGCTACTCATAAACTCCAAAAATCTGAATTAAAAATGCATTATTAAAAAAACAATGGTATTGAGCATGTTAGGTGAATAACCGTTTACAGTGTACATGAATACATTTTTTATTCATATTTTAAATTTCGTAAGCTGAAGCTATAATATAGTACCTAGTTCACTATATTATTTTTAAGCTCTAGACAAGCAGTCTTACCAGTTTGCTTTCACATTTTAAATGTATAAGTAGAAAAATATTTGGATTTTGGAAAAACGTTCGATATAATAAGGTATTTATATAATAATATATATTGTGTGGTATTATTGTACATTAATATTTTCACGATAATATTTTTTTTAGTCGAATAAAAAATAAAAAATATATGTGCCATTTGAAAATTGTAATTTTTTGTATAGATACTTGTATACAACATACATAGAAAAATTTATAAAATAAATCAAAAAATAGGCGATTAGTAGAAACTAATACATTAAAAAGATTGTAGTGAATTTTTATTTATTTAGGTATTATATCATTACCAAGAGATACCGACCTATAATCTAAATTCAAAACGCTATAGTTGCAGCAGTACAGTGATTTCGATCCATCATAATTTTAATTTGTGTGTATTATATATTGTTGTGTGAGTTAATATTTCAGAGTTGAAAATGTACTCAAGCTTTGCCATCGTTAAGGAGAGTATAAATTAAAATATTAAATTGTCAAACATTGAAAATAAAATCATCTACTCTTTTGATACATTATATAATATTATATTATACTCGTCCTGCTGGTACAATAAGAAAAAACTAATCTGTATGAGGAAATTAAATTTGTACATTAAATGGAATGAAAAATCGATTTAAATTAAACATCATTGATTTTGACATTGAAATGTTTACAAAGACGTTAATTTAGAGATAATTATATCATCAATGTACAAGTTTAGATCAAATAATTTAAACAAAAAAACAAAAAAAAATATTTTAGCGTTAAATAGGTACTTAAATAGTTTAAAAAAGCTGTTAACTTGTAGTAATATTATATTAAATGCAATGACACTGGATTTTCACAATTATTTCAATAACAATCGTCGATGTATAGGTACGTAAATACATTATGCATAAAATACAGAATGTTTCTAAATGTGACAAACATGTACAAAACGTCCCCGTCTTCCACGATTATGTGATTATTTGCAGTAAATATATATATATATAGCCATATAGGGTGTAATCACCTATATTTACGGGTGTAACACGTTTTCAGAGTTTCCGCCAAAAGTATTATTTTCAACTTGGCCATTTTCATTAACATAATTTTACATCGGAACAATTTCAATAATAGTAGATACTATTAAAAGCTGTTAGACACAATAATTTAGAATAATAATAAAATATTTCAATAATAGATAAGTCAATTAATTATATTTTAATTATTAGTTTTCATAAAAGTTTATAAATTTTGAGACGGAAGAATGCTGAATAATATTTTTCTTGCAATTTAAAAATAATTTATTCAATATCGCAAGTGGGTAGGTATAATGTGTATATTGCATTTAATCATAAATTTATAAAAATGGTGATGTTTTTCAGTATTTCATGGTACATTAAATAACCTAACAGCTTTTAATATTGTAGAGGCATATTTCATTTAGTGGAAATGTGTAGTCGGTCAATATTTCATCGCTGGTGAATAATGGAATGTAGGTACACACTTTTGGTGAAAATGGTTCAAGTTTTTTCTAAATACAGAAACGATGATTTATTCTGAATAATATTATTGTCGCATAGATGATTAAAAAATAAAATATAATATAGATAGATATAAACTCGAATAGTATATTTATTATTTTCAGTTAAATTTGTAAGTAATTTTTTTTAATTTGTTTATTATTAAATGTTTATCATCTAAATGTTCAATGATATAATATACAGAAAAAAATAGTTTAAAAGCACAGGTCCCATACAACAAATATTAAAATGCGAACAACAATTATTGCCTGTAAGCTCAAATTCGTGTAACAACCATTTTACAGAATGTTAAAAACTGCTGAAGGAAACCCGCATATTATGTTAAATAAATAATTATTAGATGATCATTAAATTACAAAATATAACAAATTGCTTTGAATAGAAGAATAATATTTGTTCGATTTAAGTTCAATAACACAATTATCAGTCAAATGCTATTAATATAATATATTTTCTTTGATGTTTTATTCTTAAATAGAAAGTGGCTTAAATTAAAAAAAAAAAAAAAATTAAATAAATAAAATCACTGCTCAAATAGGTACGTAATATAATAAGGTATATGGTTAGCACGCAGTATATTATATTACAGCTATAAGAAAAAAAATTTAAAAAATTTGTTTGTATATTTTAAGCAATAATAATTTTTATACATTATATATTATCTTAAACAGCTGCTTAATTTTCTAAAATGATGATCACTATGGAGTGCTATAACTCTATAAGTACTATAGACTTTTTATTTGATACTCGACTGATCAATTAAATATAATAATTATTGTGTACCTATTAAGGGATATACTCACATCTCGTTCTGGTTTGTTGTCTATTGAAAATCGAACTGTGTGGAAATCTTTTAAACTGTAGTGGTGGTCAGTGATCACAGACTAAAAACTAATAAGCAGACCAACAAAAAAAAATAATTGAATTAATAACCTGTATGGGATGGAAAATAAAATATTGTTTAACGTATTTAATAATATAAATAAACAAACAAACAAATCAGATCAAATCAAATTTCAATCAAAATCCGATTATTATATAAACTTATTGCTACAATAATATAACATATTATACTAAATGGTTGTTGACGTGTGATGCACTTATTTACCTTTGGACCGGAGCAGAAGTACGCTTGACACGTGCTGAATGGCAGTTGTCACACAACTGACTATAGCGGCACGCTGCCGATCGCCGGACAGGGCTCAGTTTTTGGTAAATTCTATAATATGTACACACACACTCACACACACACACACACATATATATATATATATATATATATTATACGACAGAGTTGTTTTAGTGCGTACTTAGTGAGTGGTTCATCCTCGGAGGGGAGCGAGGTGGTTAAACAAGACAGTCGTACGATATTATATTACACAATCGTGTATTATTGCCGTATCCGTAGTATAATAATAATCGGATGGTTCCTCCGAACACATTTTTATTTTCGTTTTTATCGATTAAATATCACATTTCATAATAATAATAATAATAAACTATTATGAAATAATATCTATAATATATTATTATTATTATTATTATTATGTACCTAAACTAACCTTTTTATACTAATACATTAATTATACAATCAAATTATAATATAACAAAATATAAGTTAATACTTTCAATATTTAATATTTAAAAAAAAATTTTCATGGCACGCTCTAAAAAAAAAAAGAAAGAGAAAATGTAATTCTGGGCACGCAGTATTCAAAAGGTTTGTCATCCCTGATCTATATTATAAGAGACGACGACATTATAAATTATACTAATATATTCTTGGTCGATAAACATATAATATTATAGTATTTTTATTTGAATTGCTACGATTTTTAGGTATATTATTATTAAAATAATTGATTTTCTATCTTGTAGGGTACTAATAATGTTGACCAACTTCCCTAGAAATATTTTTTCTTCATCGTAAATGCTCAATGATTTACGCAATTTCAATTTAATCCATCCATCACGGAATCTAATCACAGACGAAGTACTCACGACACTTTCTGTACAGCAGAACAGAGATATTCAAATAATCAGATTCAGATAGTTCTTACTAAATAAACTAAAATTATAATATCTAAATCATATCAAATATTAAATGATACCTAATATGAGATGATCTATAATAAAATAAATGATAATATTACATATATTTTTACTTTCGGCCAATGAACATATTATTATAATCACATAATGATATGCAATATTTTAACATTTATAATGTCCGCATAGGATTTTATATACTGGGTATATAATGTAGGTATTCAGCTATTGTATAGCAAATACAAATATTAATATATTTTTATAAATTTTTTGTCGAGTCTTTGTACACTTTTTACAGATCAAAAATTACTTAATCAAAATCTTTGAGGATAACTTCTAGTAAAAATTCTATCTAGTCGGTACTTTTGAGCGATCAAAGTGAAAGTTCTTAGTATACTTTTCAAAGTAATTTGGAAAAACTAAAAAAAAATACTCAATATTCTTTAACACATCCATTGCAGTGACTACTGAATGACGAAGAGTACCACTCGACACCTACAACTGTACAATACAACACAGTTATCAATTAAATCAGATCGTTGCTTTAAATAAATTTAAATTTAAATTTTTTCGACTTAACCACATATCTCTCTTTCTCTCACCAATGATATTTCGCATAAAACTGAAAGGAGACTTATCAAAAAAGTAGTTCATTTAAATATCTTGTATAATCATGAAAATGCCCACTATATTATTACAGTTGTTAACCAACATGCACTGTTATGCTTATACAGTTATACGTCAATATGGCAGTGCTGGTATAATATGTATAAAATTTACCTGTAATCCAGCTTGATGACATGAAATTGTAAAATAGCTGTGGTCAAAGTATTATTATTATTATACATAATAATATGCGTTACCTAATTATTATATTCGAATATACATAGTTGGTTGTTCTGTGACCGGCGGTTCTTTTGAAAACAAAAATATGGATAAAAAGCACTGATATTTAGTACCCGCATAAAATTGTCGTCGATTTTTGATCTGAGCTGGGTGAAGTGAAAATGAATGTACATAGTAGGTACATATTGATTTTACAATGTGTTTATTTTTGTGTGAATATGCACACAATTTATAACAGATAAAATGCATTGATTTTCAACTTCAATGTCTTTTCTAGTAGGAAAATGATTAATCACATAATAGGTACCTATATCATAATTTATGAAATAATCTATTTTCTATAATATATATTATATAAACTAATTTTCACAGCCGTTATACATAATAACATCATTGTGTTTTTAAAGTTTTAAATGTACTAGGTATATTATGTACTTAATATGATTTATAAGTCTTTTTAATAGCTTTGTTTAAAAAATTACCTATTCTAATTATGATTTTCAAAATCTAATAGTTCTGTTCTTGTTGGCTATAAATATTCAACATTTTTGTTCTATTTTAATTTAAAAGGTAGGTACATTTATTTATTAAGAATTACAAGTAACATGAATTGGTTTAAACTTTAAAGTTTTACAACCTACATTATAATATAATATTTTTATTTCAAACGGTTAAATGAATTTACAGTGATGCCTAAATATATTTCACATTTTATTCATATCACTCAAAAGCCATAACAGTTTCAAAATATTGTACCTATGGTTGGGGGCCAGCTAGTCCCTCCCCATGAATATCAAGATGTGTTATTTGCGCCGAATAAGTAGGTAAGATTGTAATGACTACAGTATTTTTAAAAACAACAAATAATATCATAGAATTATCAAAAGCTTCGGTTCTGTACAACCCTCAAATAACTATACTAACCTACAAAACTACAAACCTGCGTAATATACAGTTATATGTGCGAGTATCTTTGTTTATTAAGAATTATTAATGAAAACAAAAACATATTATTAAACCGATCGCTTGTTGTTGAAAACGTTATAATAATATCTTATATTGTGAGATTTAAGAAAACATTAGTTTTCGAGCTATTTATACTAACACGTGGCTGTTTAATGTTTAGGTAGGTATATCCTCCATTAAATCCTAAATATTTTAATTGCTTTTGTGTAGGTATTCTATAATATATATATACAGATCAAATTCCGTCTGTAGAGTAATCTTAATGATATTTTAACTCTAGAAAATATTTACAAGTCATTAAAAACTGCTTCGTGTTGACCTAATTGTGTCAAGAGATAATGATAAGTTTGTTTTTCAAAAATTTTTAAAGATTGCGGAAAACGTATTTTTTTAAATATTTTTTTACTATGAATATTTTCAATATTATATTTTGTTCTTTTTATTCACTATTGTCTATTTATTGCCATTATTACATTGTGTATAATTATTAGTTATAAGTTATAACTTATAATTATAATACCAATAGGTTTCGAATGTACTCAAATACATTTAAACATTTTCATATTAATTTTATTTTTTTCAAAAAAATACGTATAGCATTAATTGTTGGTAAAACATGTACTATTGATTTACGATTTTTTTATGACAGCCTAGAATGTTTTTAATTTTCGATTCCACAATTTAAAATTGAATGATATCATCTTTTATATTATATTATATAAATAATTAATGGTTAAGATATTGAAATAGAATTTATTTTTCAAACGGAAATTTTAATTTTAGATAACAGAAGTGATAGGTATTTCAAAGGTATATAATTCTTTAACCCAGTGGTGGATCTAGAATTATTTTATGGGGGGGGGGGGGGGGGGGTCCTACAATTACTATTACAATTCATCCTCATTCATCAAACAGGTTAAATTGGAACATTTCTACATTACTTGTCAGTTGTTGTGGTATCAAAATTTGACATTTAATATTTAAAAACAATACAAATCACAATATTAGAAAAAAAATTTTGTTTCTTCATTTCAGATTTAATTAAATCATTTACTTATTTACGTAAAAATATAATAGTATATAAATAAATCATATTCTTTTACATGGACCAGTCTTAAGAACGCACACATTTATTTATTATCTATTATCCATCTAAATTAAAAATGATTTCATATCAAACAAAAAATGGTCAACATGAGCCAAGGGGGGTGTTTTAGCACCCTAGTACCCCCCACTAGATCTGCCTCGGCTCTAACCTAACTTACCTCTCGATATTTATTTTTCACCTACGACAGACACTTGACTCATCAAACTAGTCTCTATTTTTCAATACCATTCTACTAGATAACTAAACAGTTTTTTTGTACGTTGGTGGTTGGTCGATATTATCGAACTCAAATATTAATTAATAAGTAATAACAAAATTATTAATGTACTCGACGAGAGAGAACAGGATGGACTCTGCACTTGTGTGTTATGTTTTATTGTTTTAAACATATATTTAAAGACAATTTTCATAGTATGAACCGATAAAAGAATATAAAAATTCTCAAAAATACACGTATAATTACTGTCGTAATAAATTTCATTGATGACTTTAAAACATTTTCTTTTCATAAAGTTTAAGATGCCATTACGTTAAGGTACTCTAAAATTTCATATTGATTTGATTTATTTGTTCACTTTACAAATAGCATTATTTGTTGGTAAAACGTGTCCGATTGGATTTTGATTATTAACGACAAACTATAAAGTATAATGTTTTAAATTTTTGATTCCTTAACATAAAAATGAATTGTTAGTAGTAAACTCTACCGATGGTAAACTTTCGTGAGTAAACATTATGTTTACTTGAAGTAAACATTTAAGCTCTACCGGGTATAGATTATGTTTACCTGAAGAAAATGAGTAAACCCTATCGGGTTAACATTAAGTTTACTTGAAGAAAATATATATACTCTCCTAAGTAATTTTAAAACTAGTTGAACCACAAAAAATTATATACTATTATCAAAAATTAATAGATCAAAAATCAAACACCTTTAAGTTTTTGTAAAATTTGTATGTTTATATAATTATACAAATTATTATTATGAAATTTAAATCAATTATTATTATTTTCGATTATTTTTTAAAGCAATACTGTACTACACAGATTTTATGTACCTACGTTGAAGAGGTAGTAAAGGCATAAAGACTAATTATTTGTTTAAAAAATTAAACAAATTAATCATATCATCAGGCAATGGTGCCGATCCCCGGTCCACTGTCCAGGTATTGCAGTTGCAATACCTATTAAGGGTGGGTGGGTGTAATAAGCCTACGAAACACACTGGCTAAAATTATTTTAATATATGAAAGTTATAAATTATTTTATTTATAATCATAGCTAACATTATGAATTAGGATAAATCATAAACCTAAACGCTAACAATTTCCGGGGGGGGGGGGGGGGAGCTTCGGCCCACTATGCTACCGGTTTATATACCTACACTCTACTATCCCTCTTAACACGGGCCTGCTGGCAATCTTTAAATGTACTTATAACTCTTGGTTGTTAAAATTATAGATAGATGAGTGGAAAAAAATTGAGGGGCAGTCGCTCAACCTAATGTAGACGGGTGGGTCTTGCTTTGCAGGTATGCTTTGCAATACCTCTAAAAACTGATGTCGGCGCCACTGACTATAGGTGCCTATAATATAAATTCCAAATTACCTAATCAAATCAGACTTATTATGTACTCGACTCACTCAGTCATTCATAGAAGGTATATACAATTTATTATAAATTTATAAAGTATTAATATAAGTTATGAACGACATTAACTACTAGAGAGAAACAACTTTTATTAGTACTAATTAAAAGCGAGCTGCTGAAAATGTGAGTTGCCAATGGACACAGCATACTAATCAATACATAAAACATAGGCACAGAATAAAATTTATAGTAATTTTTAACAATATGGTGGGTATAGTATTATAACATATAATAGCTAGGGTTCAGTAGTGGACCTAGGATTTTTTTTGTTTCTTTTTTTGGGGTTGGGGGGATATTATTATACATCAGTACAAGATAAGACGTTACATTATAGCAGTTTTCACGGTTGACTTACAAATATAAAGTATAATATAATTAAATGTTAAGTATCAAAACAAAATCAGAAACCTGATTTTTTTGTGAATCGTGATTATAAATTTTACGTCACAATTATATTTTTATACATATTAGTGGCCAAAGGGGGCCCAGGCCCTTCAGGACCCCACTCAAATCCGCCACTGCTAGGGTTTATGACAATCTTTAAATTTTACAATTAACTATTTAATAAAATTCATATTCGAAAGGGACTTATTTTA
Organism: Diuraphis noxia; assembly: GCF_037042655.1. Taxonomy (NCBI): domain Eukaryota; kingdom Metazoa; phylum Arthropoda; class Insecta; order Hemiptera; family Aphididae; genus Diuraphis; species Diuraphis noxia. The sequence continues at coordinate 51,526,815 of NW_028301711.1, forward strand.
CTATATGAATATAGATGGTAATTTATTATGTATAGTGATCCTTCAAAACTGATATACATAATTTGATAAGCTCCTGCATAGCAAGGTTTTGTGATCGGAAGAATGGCTTTAGGAACCCTGAGGCTGTACCCCGACCTCCAAACCAAAGTCCAAAAACTTCCCAATTTGCGATGCTATACTGTTGTTTAAAACATGGAATGCACGGCCTATAGATACTTTTCTTTTCTTCTTTTACTGCATTATTCTGTTGTGGGTCATTTGTTTCCCAAGCCCAACTGATTGTCGGGTCTAGAATGAGACCGTGATTTTTACTTCTTTCTATAACGATGATGTCTGTATTTTAAATGACTGTGTTAATAATCATTAATGGAGATTAAGATAGGGTAAATCTACGAGAATTTGTCACACGATAAGTTTTGAACATCACTAGCTACATTAGGTATTAAACGCCAAATTAATCACAAATTTTGAATCATAAATAGTTGGTATTTTTAACGGAATATGAAGTGCACGGGTATCAGTTATTATTATAAAATTTAATATAAATTACTAATTATACGTAAAAGCATAATATTATACTTTATTTAATGTAAACAAAATACTGCATCAAATACTGGCTTGAAAATCTGGTGATGTCAATAAAGTCTAATCGATTATAAGCAGAGAAGTATATAGTTACCAAATAGTTTTAAGAAAAAACAAATAGATATTAAATAAATTGTTTACAAATAGAAACAGCCTTCCGTTACTCCGACGAAAAAAATGAAGAATTATCCATGTCATATCTGTGAAAAATCGTTCAACCAAAGTAGCAATTTGACGAGACATCGACGCACACACTCTGGCGAAAAACCATACGGGTGCGACGTGTGCGACAAATCGTTCAGCCAGAGAAGCCATTTGACAAAACATCGACGCACACACTCTGGTGAAAAACCATACGGGTGCGACGCGTGCGGCAAATCGTTCAGCCAGAGTAGCAATTTGACAAAACATCGACGCACACACTCTGGCGAAAGACCATACGTGTGCGACGTGTGCGACAAATCGTTCAGCCAGAGTAGCAATTTGACAAAACATCGACGCACACACTCTGGCGAAAGACCATACGTGTGCGACGTGTGTGACAAGTCGTTCTTTACAAGCTCCAGTTTAACGAAACCTATAAATGTACGTACATGGCAATCTGATCAATATGATCAAATATCCGAGATCCAAGGATTGTATTGAAATAGGATAAATCATATTAACAAATAATGTTTGCACTGATAATATATTGTGATTTTTATAATTTATAATGAATATATTATTTAACACGCTATTTACTCATCACTTGTTCTGAATTTGATTACATAAAGATAATTCATACAAGTTATTCTTATAATATTTAACTTAACATAATATATACAATACATAATAATCTACATAATATACCAAGCATGGAAGTATGATAAGCTAGACAGTGATAACAATAACTAATCACCGTTGCAGAGGTTCAGTACATTAAACACTAAGTGCGTCTCTCTTCAAACGAATGCACAGTTTCAGGAAACTAGTTGTATTATAAATTTAGATAAAATATATTATTTCTGTGTTTAACTATTTTAAAATTTTAAATAATACGAAAATAATAATATTATTAGTGTTTTTCAGCATACGCGGTTGTTATAATAATATACATAGTACTCAGATTGGTTGCGTGCAGTGCACAACTACGCCACAATGTTATATTTTACACTTATTATGAATAAAAAAAAACCGAAATTCACTCTAATTACGGTATAAAGTACTTTTAAATTCGCACAATTGAAACACCCACGTTAACCTAACTTAATGTTTAGAAACAGTACAGCATATGTCGTGTATATAGTATATAGTGCATATGTAATACATAACATATCGTTGGACGTTATACGGCAATTATGCAAACTTCCAAAAAAGTTATACTTCATAAAATTTTATGTACATCATAATATACATATACTTATTATTGTTTGGTATGAATGTATATTTAGTAATACATTTAGTGTTTAAGTATTTTATACCCGTATTATATAAGCGTACAGTAGGGTCTCGATAATCCAAACGAGATTGGGGAAAGGGGTTGTTCGGATAACCGATTTGTTCGGATTACCTATGGCTTACTAAAAAACATAAATTTTATTGTAATTTAAAATTTAAAATATGAAATTTTATTTTTATTTGTATTAATTGTGTAAAATCTCGTAATTTCAAAAGGCAATGAATATAATATTAAAATATTAATATAATTATGAGTAAATTAATAACTTTACTATTTAAAATATTGATTTTTTTTTTTGTACATTGGTTCCCATCATGGATTGGTATGCCTTCTCCCGCATAATTGAAAAATGTTATTACCGGAAAATATTATTTATAAATACATATATACGTACATATTATGGCGATAAGATAATTCTCAAGCCCGTTCGGATTAGCCTGCAGTGTTCGGATTATAGAGACCCTACTGTACTCATTTAACTATCTAGTTGTATATATTTAATCGGATTAGATACACCGTAAAGTATGCATAAATATATATATTTTATTCTATAATAAGTACATATCATCACGGTATTTTCCGTAAGATATTAAAAATGTAAGGTAAGCATATTGTACTAAAAAAAAAAAAACTATAGGCAGTGGCGCCGATCCCTATGTCCAGGTATTGCAGTTGCAATGCGTGGGTGTAATAAGCCAACGAAACACTCTGGCTAAAATTATTTTAATTTATGAAAGTTATAAATTATTTTATTTATCATTATAGGGGACATTATGAATTAGGATAAACCATAAACCTAAACGCTAGGTAACAATTGAGTGATTTCCAGGGGGGGGGGAGCTTCGGCCCACTATGCTACCGGTTTATATACCTACACTCTACTACCCCCCTTAACACGGGCCTGCTGGCAATCTTTAAATGTACTTATAACTCTTGGTTGTTAAAATTATAGATAGACGAGTGGAAAAAAATTTAGGGGCAGTCGCTCAACCTAATGTAGACGGGTGGGTCTTGCTTTGCAGGTATGCTTTGCAATACCTACCTCTAAAAACTGACTTCAGCGCCACTGTCGTCAGGCACTTTTTTAATTCATACAACAGATTTACATTTTTGAATGACGCTAGTTTATAATAAAGGCAACCAATTGACCTTGTTGTAATTTTATTTGGACCGCAAATAAAATTTATAATTTGTATAAAAATCATGAACTGATATAATATGGACAGTAAACTATAGTTTAAAACTTTATTTTTTTGTAGATATTTTATTAAATTAATAAACTTAACAGTTATAAACTTAAATAAACTAAATTTGATATGACTTTACATTTTTGTTTAAAATGTGTGGCCCGTGAAAATTTTTATATTTATTTGTTGGCTTCTTACATTAAAAAGGTTGCCGAACCTTGCAGTAAAGTATAAGCTATTTTAAATTTTGATGGATATTAAAAATATTTTGTTTCAATAAATTAAAAATGTAATTAGGTATTGCATTAATAATTTGATAATTTTTGATTTAAACTTAAAATACCTAAAGAAAAATATTGATAAAAAATATAAAATTTTAGTTTGAGATTGTAAAAAATAAAAATTTTTAGGAGATACTTGGATTGTTATTTAAATATCAGAAGGTGATACTCCGTGGTCGTTTCACTCATAAAATACGAAAAGATAAGGACAATACTAATGCAAAAACCAAAATAATTTAAAGGTTAAAATATTGAGTATTTTTTATTAAAAAACTACCACATTTAAATACAATATATTAATATTCTGTTTTAGATTCTATGTGGAGCTAAGAATAGGTATATAATATTGGACTTACAATAATATTATATTTGTTTGTTTTTTGCGTCTTTCGTCACATTTAACCTCTTTTTATATATTTTAAACTCTATTTTTAGCTTAAATACCTATTTTTAAAAATAATTTCAAAAGTTAAATATTTACTTAACATCCATTTTCGACCAAATTTATTAATTGTTGTAATTCGAAATCGAATAACCGTGGATACTTGGAATTTTTTTTTAGCGCTTTATAAGTTCGCATTCGATTAAATTGATTTTTCCAATAATAAAAAAAAGATTTTAGTGATTTATTTTATTGTAGTTCTTGAAAATATATTATTTATTAGTACTCAAAAAATGTTTGCCATTACGTTGAATATTTTTATAATTAGGACACAGAAGTGTTAAAAGCTAAAAATTCAAAATACGAAAAATTCTAACAAAAAATCATTCGATGTTGTTTGTGTATAAAAACAAAATATGGTGTAAAATTGGTTGGAATTTTGACTTGGAGTATCTGGGAGGTCACTGTACATAATTTATTATATTCTAATGGAGTGAAACAGAAGCATCTAATTTGAGAAATTACGCACGAATATATACTATAGGTACATATAGGTACATTTTCAGAATGTGGTGGCTGATGACAACATTTAATCGGTTTAATTTCAGGCTGTTGGTTATACACAATCATAGCATGTCCCATAACCACAGTATTCGCAGAGTTTGCGAATATAATCATAATATGGTTATTTCTAGTTACGGGCCAAATTATCTGTAAAAATGGAAGGGGAGAAACTAAATAAATATAAATTATGGATAGGATTTGATAAAATGATAACAAAATTTACCATTTTGTTTATATTGTAAATATACGGACTGTACTAATTATTATTAATAGTATTCATTAAATTACTGTTAAATCTTAAATAAGTATAATATGGTATATCACGTTGAAGTAGGGGGATAAAGTACGTTAGACACACTCAATTCCCGGTCCTCAACTGGCCATTTCAATTTTGTATGACGTTTTAACAATAACTAAATTAAATTAATTTTATTCAATCAAATTAAGTTTACCTGTCAAATTTAAACTTTTTTCATATCAAATAAATTTTTATTTTTGTAATAATAAATATTTATTTGTGTTTTATATACAAACCGTTAATGTTTCAATTACTAAAACACTATCTACATCTAATATTATAATGTTATTCGTTTAAAAATAACAAATTTAACTATAAATTGGTTTTTGAATATCGTTTGCGAGATAATCTTTTTGTAAATATTACTTTACCGTAGCAGTATATTAGAGTATATAACTGTTCATTTTTACACCGAGCGAATAGTAAATCGTTTTTCGATGCATTTAATATCGTACTATTGGAGTATAGGACGATTAGGACGATTTTTGTTTACTTCATTGTAATTTTAACAACTAATAGACAAATAATCGGACGAAATGCCAGTGATGGTGAATTGGCCATTTGATTTTTCTTCGTGATTTTGCGCTGAAAATTGGAATCATATGTTAGCTGTGACTGTTTTTGTTATGATATAACTGTAACTGTAATTGTGAAGTTTTCCCACTTCACGTTGTTAAATTATCACCATTATTTTTAAATAATATGAAAATTAGAAAAATCTTATTTTTTCTAATAAGGGGCAACTTCGCACAGCCCCCCCTCAAAAAAAAAAAAATAAAAAAAAATGACATCCGATCAATTTCAGACCTTCAGTAACATTATTGAAATAATGTTAAAAAAAATGTATGACTCAAAAGTTTTTTGAATTTGAAGCTTCAAATTTCAAAATTTCAAATCAAAAAAAACAAAAAAAAACTGCTCATCCATTGGATTGACTTATGCAAATTGATACTCTTTCTTAAGGGTTAGGGACACTAATGATATCAAAAAATTATAATGTAGTTAACAGTTTACGAAATTCTTAACAACTTTTAAAAGTAAAAAAAAAATGAATGACACATCATATCTATACTGCCGTCATGTTTAGTAGAAAATACACTATGGTGGTATCTGATGTTTTCTAAGATACGTATAATCATAGGAAATATTGAGATATTGAAATTCATAATAAATACTTTTTAATGATATAAATAATTATAAAATTGAACACTTTTATTATGTACCTAATCTTAATATTGTAAAAAAAATAGTATTAATAAATCATTGTATTCAGAATTAGATAATAATTAAAGATAGCTTCAGCGTACGACGATATGTACCTAACCTATATGCTTGTACATTATGGAATGATATTTTACTTAATAACATCTAAATGTTTATATTATGTTTTATATTATTATTTATACTATTATGTATTTATTGATATTTTAATTTAATATAAAAATTGGTAGATCACATGATGTATAGAAACGCGAGACGACCCGCCTTCAACAAATATACCATTTTTTAGTTATTAAACTTTAAATGTACCTATCTACTATTGTAGGTACTAATCAGTAGCACAACTAGTCCAATCGTTTTTTTTAAGCCCTATACCATATATTTTCATAAAAATTAACCCAATGGTGTTCCCCCCCCCCCATAATCCTTTCCATCTACTTTTACTAAATAAATTTAAAAAAAAAAATGTTCGTTTTTGTTTTTACCAATGAAAATGTTCACAACTTGTTTCAAGTCTTGTATACAAAATTTAAATTCAAATGTATATACCAAACCATTTATTAAGTTTCTGATGTGGTATACAGATTATATAGGTACATATGTAATATACCTACTTTTAACTTTGACTGAATATGGCGTTATAATTAGAGTGTTCTATTTGGGATAAATTAGGTCAATATATAATATAACAATAAATACAGTTCAATAACCCTACCTAACCTAATATAATATGTGTTCCACCACTGAACCTGAATGACCCCATAATATGCTTAGTAGTCCATATTCCTCTTAAAAATCGACAGTAATATTATGTTTATAGTCTGCATATGTGACGGTTTCACATATTGTGATCCGCTACAGTTATTTTTAAGGTTAATATTTATCTTGAGGAAGTTATATATATGATTTAGCCACCCCTTTAGTTATGCATGTGGTGCTATTATTTCAATGATAATTATGGTCGACGACCAATGATATTGGGCTTAAATATATGAATGTTGAAATCCACATCAAAGTATCATGACAGTAATTACGTGATAATGTTATAGTTATATAATGATAATAAATATATCACTAAAATAATCATGTTGCAAGTTCAAAATTATAGTACAAATACAATATTATCGTGAATCGCCGTTTTATTATTTTATGAAAAACAGATTTCTTGGCATTTATTTCACTTTATAGTTCCTTTAAAATCGAACGTAATTTTAGATTTAGGATTGAGTTGTGGTTGTACCTAAAGCTTTTTTGATTAAAAATATAAGGTGAACATATGTATGAAAATGTACCACCTTCTAATCGATAATATGCTCATATATTTATATTAATTTTAAATAATTATAGATTGAGTTGTAAAAACTGGAAACCCGTCGTTATTAGTTTATTACAATCAAAGTTAAAATTATGACAAATATAAGTAGGCACTGTAAAAAAATGTCACTTTTTTGTCGCTATGCATTTGTCTAACATCCAGGGTGGATAAGAGATTTTAGCTCTGCTGCAGAAGCAGTAAATATTTCTATTTTTGAATGATTCGAAGTTTTAATCCATTTTATGATGTAAATACATAATGTTGACGACGAGATCAATTTTCTATAATGTCATTAAACTGATAGTATATATAATGGTATATAGTAGGTACCTACGTCTATAGGTCTATCTGAAAATTACGTTTTATTATTTTTTGTTTTTGGGTAAACTCTCGTTAGGTGAGTCTTACAAAACACTGCGGCGCCGATTATAATATTCTAATTCGTTATTTTTTCTTATTATTCATTTAATATCACCACGTAAAGTATAATACATACATTAGATCATAGGTATAGGTTAGTTATATATATATGTGTGTGTATTGTGTATACAATTTAGGCATTACAAGCGTCCGAGGTGAGGCGGCGGCGGCGGTGTAACGAATTGCCTCGAGTTAACGTTTTGTATTATACAAACCGGACAAAGTGGTGGGCCTATTACGCACCATATAGCTAAAATCAAGATAAAACTCGTATGAGGTAGGTATATTAAACTATGTTTTTATATACACAATAATATCATCCGATTTTGGGACGAAACAAGACCTATACGAACGCTTAGTTTTATACGTAATATAATATACATAATATTATAGGTATAATAGCTGATATTATACCAGATATAATACTGCCGTCCGTATAGTCCGCGGGAATCCTATAACTTATGTATATTATGGATATCATATATTTATATTATGCGTACGACTTAATGCGTTTGTCTTGTATATTATAACGCTTTAGAAATAAATGATATTAAAAATATATATATATTTATTTACAAATTCAGTTGGATGTCAGTATATAGATTCCTAGGTATAATAATATGTTAATGAATACATCAAAGCCTTGCACACCACATGATACTATATAATATATATAGGCGCTCTATACCGATAATTTCATCACAAGTCAAAAACTCAAATTCGAATCTTTCCGATGTTTATGCTATACAGGGCGATTCAACGGGCATGTTCACCCTCTATTTTATTTTTCTAATTTGTGGAAAACCAACATATCAAATCAAAAAGATTAATTTTAAACTCTCGCTCCCGTTCACTTAAAAATTTAATTACAAATAATAAATGTTCAAGTTTAAAAACTAAATTATTAATATACAAATCACTGTTAAAGCCAATTTGGTCATACGGACTACAGTTTTGGGGTACAGCCAAAAAAACGAACCTAAACAAAATTCAAGCATATCAAAATATAACACTAAGAAAAATCACAAACGCCCAACCCTACATATCTAATCTTACCCTTCATAACGACCTACGTATGAAATCTGTTGAAGAAGAATCTGTAATCTTTTACAAACGATTTTTCTCACGTCTAAACAATCACGAAAATCCACTGATTCAAAGCCTAAATTCCTTAACGCTCCCGGAAAACCCTCGTAGGAGGCTAAAAAGAAGATGTTGCAGAGACCTCTTAAATTTAAAAAAAAAAAATGTGTACCTTACCTACTGCTTAATAAATTTCCTGCCTTCTTACTCCCACCGTCCAATCTTTTCAATTTTACAGGGTTACCATAGGGTGATTTCTTAATCAAGTCTTTTCATGTATAACTACTCTTTTCACATATACTTATTATGCTATATTGTATAGATTGTATATTATCTCTTAAATAATAAAAAAAAAAATTTGTGGAAATTATGATTTTTTTGATAAAAACCGTTTTTTGCACTATTGAGATTTTTTTCGTGGAACTAACCAGTTGAACATTTTTTTTTACATTTTTATTAAAATTATGTTCAAAAACCTTACAACAATATTAAAATACAATAAGTTTAAGTGATATAGGTAGTCAGGTTTATACAGAAATGGAAAAACATTCTTTTAGAGCTTGAATTGAAGGAGCAATTCAGCGAAAGTATTTCAGCAATAAAATTTTCTTTTTATAACTTGAAAAGTTATTAAAGATCGGGTGATAGAATTATCGAGACTTTTGTGTGAATTTAATGGGTGAATTTTTTTTTTTTGAAAATTCAAAGTTTAAACTTTTATAGTTTTCAGATTAACGAATTATTTATGTTGAAAATGGGGTTACGAAAATATAAATGTAATATCGGATGATATAAGGATTGAATATACTTGGACCGTAAACTATAAAAGACAGTAAAGTATAGGTAGGTATAAATAATATTGCTAAAATGTCAGTGTTTTTTATTTTGTTATTTTTATACCAATGAAATATTTTTTAAAAGCACACTACAGTAGAATCCTCCACCCTAGGCATCACCCTACTTTGTCTATTACAAATAAATCCACCTCTGAGTGTATATTTAAAAACTCCAAAAATCAGATTTTGATCGAATGTAGCATTATATGGTAAAAAAAGGGGGATGAATTTTATAATAAAAAATATTTAGTGAATCATCCTGTATACCATATAGTTTCATTAATATATGCCCATATATATTCACAATGACCATAGTCATATTTATTTGTTGTTTTTCATTCGTCGGTGCCCTGTGCGTGTTACTGATACTATTATTATTATTATATGTGCTTATACCCCTCCCCCACCAAGTGCGCAACCCACAGCCGCGACGACGGACTATATAATAATAATATTATTGTAGGCCGATAAAACATCGGAAAAAAGACATTCTCCGTGTCGGGCGTGTTCATAATTTATAGGTATTCGTCGTCCACGCCACGGTGGTATTTTACCTATATACGTGTAATGTGTGTAATACTGTGTATATAATATATATACAAGTATACTGTATATTATATACCTACTACCTAGGTATACGGCGGCGATCGTATCCTCTCACATATGGAAGCTAACCGTGTAGTCTTTTTTTTATTACAATAATATGCTATTATTTTCGTGTAGTCTTCGTCGCGGTGCATTCGGTGGTACCTGGGGCCTGCTACGACTTACGAGAATATTATTATCATAATAATTGACTAGCTGACTGCGGCTCATAGCATTATACTTATATATGTATATATATATATATATAATATGTATATTATCATTGAGTATAGATAGTATACTATCTATAATCAATGATATTATATATGTTTATAATTAGTATTAATGTGGTATAAGGCGTTCTTCTAATATAATTATAATTATAATATTAGTATAGGTACTTTTACTACACGTTACAGCTATTCAAATATGTATAATACAGATGACATGTGACAGGCTAATGGAAAAAATATATAATAATATATATATTATTGCTGCAGCGCGGCATCGAAACGAACACAAACGAATGGTTTGCTCGGAACAATAATATTGTAATGTGCACAGTGGCGTAGATATGATTTTTTTCTGGGGAGGGGGGGTTTAAATATATTTATGACACAAATTACCAGTTATTAGTTAAACTAAACGTATTAGTATTATATAAGTATCACAGAAGATAAAATACCAATATAAAAAGTTTTTTTGGGGTGGTTGGGGGGGGGACGGTGTGGAAACCCCTTACCCCCCCCCCCCGTAACTACGCCACTGAATGTGCATTCTGCGTTTTAATTACAAACATAATATAATATATTTATATATTATTGTAATTTGTAAGTGTGCCAATATTCAAATATCATAATACAATAATGTAAAACCTTTTTTATTCAGCATGTCACTTTAGTAAACAATCAACTTTAAGGGAGATTCCAAGCATCAACACCAATAGTAAAAATTACTTATTATACTAACATAAAATTATAATATTTGACTTGTTTTTTTTATTTTTTATTGATTAATAAAAATACTACACATCGGGGTACACTTTGTAGAGACATTTGCAAGTTATAATAATATATAGTTATTTAATTAGAACAGTACCTAAATGCTCTTGAATTCTTGATAGAGCACTCGTATGAGATACTGTTGGACATTAAAGTGGAAAATGTCTAATTATAAAAAGTGTTTTATTATTTTTGTATGTGGCACAATTTAGGTTGAATTTCTTAACTATAACTAAATACTCCGACTTATTGAACAAAAGAGTCTAGTCGCTCAGTTACTATCAGTTAAAATAAAATCCCATTGTGGACATTTCCACAAATAAAAATAAACATCGTACATTTGTAATATTACAATGGTAAATTTTGGTTCTGTCTCTTTAAAGTTTTGAATACGGACTGAAGATACACTTGAGTTATGGAAAAGGGTAAAAAAATTAAGCTGGACGCTCTCAGGACTTATCTAAAATTAATCGTTCTAATGATTCATATACACCTAGCACAAAAAGGCTAAAATTTTCGAGTCAGGAGGAGGTGGGGCTTCAGTCGTGTGATATTTATTATGAATCATAATATATTTATGAATTTATTAAATATCCTTGTAAGTAGATGTCTGGGAGAAACAAATTAAGTACCTATTTAAATTTAAGTATGTATTGTAAGTAGTGTCAGATAATCGAGCTTATAGCTTAAGTACAGTTTTTAAAAATTTTAAATTAGAATTGTTTGCTAACGTTAAAATATTAATTATCATAATATGATGTTGCAATAAATTGTTCAACAATATATCGTGCTAGGTTCCGATTATTAATTAGCGAAATAATTCTATTGGTTTTATTTTTTTTGAAAAAGTTTTATTAATAAAAGCTTTATCCGAGAAATAGGAAAATAATAGCATAATAATCGAATTATGCGGTAGAGGTACTAAATTCTGTCAAAATCTTTGGAGAATTATTCGCGTAAACATTCTTATATAGACAACACATAAATATTTGTTTATTAGAACTAAAATATTTTGCATGTATTACTTGTCTTTTGCACTGTTTTTGAGGAATTCGTACCTTCCAAAGCCGTTTTAGGAAAAAAATAACCTAAACTATTACAAAAATGCCAAATTTCCAGGTGGGAGAGGGGCATGCTTCAGTCTCATGATATTTTATATAAGTATAGTATATACCACCTTTTAGGAAGAAGTCTTAGAGCATTAAATAAACATTAAGCATAATATTATCGTAAATATATTGCAAGTGTATTGTGGAAATTGGCAAGGTTCGCTGGTATTTTCGGGGGCTTGACCTCATTTCGCTTTCGCCACTGCAAGTAATTTAAAACTGCAGTCAAGAGCGCAGCCGTGATGGGACGTACCTATATATGACCTTAAACTACATTATTATAGGTTTAATCATACGTTTTCACAATATGTATATTTTAATGTCACTGAAATATAGAAAATTATGTAAAATTAATTTAATACAAATCGAATACGCGCGGTACAGTATAATTAATTACGATATTAGTTCATAATGTATTCTTAACATTGAATTTTAATTAAGGAATCCAATTATCAAACACAATAGAAACGCAGCGTTCGTTATTAATTCATTCTATCATCGCATTTCTTCGACTATAAATTATACTGCTAAAATACAACATCTATTGACGTAAAACCGAACAAACATCAAAATTCTCCACCTACCTACCTTATTTACGACTAGTAACGTTATAGTGTAAATTAAAGGTAAACACTACTCGATTAAAGGTAATGTTAATACACTTTTTACATATACCTAAGTATTGATAGTTATAGGTGCTTACTGTGACAAAATAATGCAGTGTTCAAAACAGGTGTTTCTCTAACCATCGTACAACCAAAACTAGAGAAAAATAAATATTTCTCCTTTTATTCAAATATCGAGTGAACTAAATCTTATTTAAAGTAATTAATAATTATATAGAAAACTACAATAATTAAGATCTTGTTATAATATTTTTAGTTATTTACAATTGCTTATAAATAATATAATTAGCTATTATTACAAATAATAATCATATAAACTTAACATTTATTTTTCGCCGCCTGTTACATGTTATTTGAACAATAATCTTAATTTATATAGATGAAAATAAATAAAAAATAAAGTACGATACGGGTAAACGGAGGTCTCTCCGTGGAAGTACTTATTAGTTATAATTTAATAATAATAATAATAATAATGATTATCTAGATGCTTATATAGTGATCTCCGTTTTTTCGTTTTTTTTTTTTTTTTATATAAACAGGACTAGGTAATTTTTTTATAACTTTTGTTGGGGTTCCTTAGAATAGTTACTCAATCATATATAAATATAATATTATAATATAAAATATGCACTACTTAAGATTTTTAAATATGAAATTTATCTACAACTAATCAAATCCAGTATACGCAGATTATTCGTATTTCGTATCCTAAATAAGTTTAAATAATGACTAAGAATCGTCTTTAAGAAATCATTTTTATGTAATAATATATTTTTTGTAAATTAATGATTGATTATTTTATTTTCGGAAATCGTAAAACTCAACTTAGATTTTGTTGGTAGTGAACTAAAAATTATTACCTAATATAGTTTAAGGCGTATAAGGTATCATTAAAAAAATATAATAATCGAACATATAGAAATGGATGGATTTTTATAATGTTCTATAGTTAATCAAAGAAGAATTCTAATTTAAATACTAGGCTTGCATCTTCAATTAAAATACTGGTCCTGAACATAATCTAAGATTTTTAGTCACTAATTTATAAATGAATATATTATTATAGTTGTGTCGTAGTGACAACTTGACGATCTAAAAATGTAGTGCTTGAGAAAATCCTTCTACAACCGAGTAAAAACAAACTAAAAAACTTGTCTTGTGATATATACTAATACTTCCTCCCTAGATAGTAATAATTATTAATCCTTAACCACAGTATTGGCTTAACTTCATCCAACATTTTGTGAAACATTTACACATTGACAAGTCGTTACCTATTGATTAATACTATGTAGGTAATTCAATTCGGATGTGGTCGTTCCGACGTTTATCAAACGTACCCACAAGAAAAGAAAAAAACGAAAGAACATGTTCAAATTAAATACGTCATTCGATTAAAAAAATATATATATTTGAATATTTCATAGCCCCCACCCCATTTATACCTGTGTGGTTAATCGCGTGGATCGATGACAGTGTTTTGATAAGAACTAAAATCGATCGAGTTCAAATGAATAATTATTATATTTTATTTTGTTTAAAAAATCTTTTAGTTATATAGTTTTTTAAAATATTATGAAGTGTTACTTATTCATTATTTTAATAGTATTTCTTATCGTATAAAATATATTATGTATTTTGTTAAAGGGTAACCTACGTATAGAATTATAATAGCAATGGGTTTTTGTAAAATATCGTGAATGTTATAATACCTACTTGTTTTAAACATGACTTATTATATCAGAAGCACTGTTTTAACTTGTATTGGTTTTAAATAGACATTTTTCAAAAATATACCTAATTTATTAAATTTATTCTGTCTTAAGACCAAAAAATAAAAAATAAAAACAAATTAATTGTGTAATATTTTTTTTTTTTTTTTTTTTTTTTGTGAGAGGGGGATAGATGTATCGGGTAAAGTATCCTTTTTCACGATGCATTATGTAATATACCAAAAATATGACATAAATAAACAATAAAATCTACTCAACTATGCTTTACGGTTTTTTTTCAATACAATATTTTTTTTTTTTTTTGTTTCAGCTGTAATTATGGGCATAAAAGAGTTTTACGATGGATGTGATATCTTCATTACAGGTGGCACAGGATTCATGGGCAAAGTATTGATCGAAAAACTACTACGATCGTGCCCGGGCATCACAAACATTTATGTTTTAATGAGACATCGAAAAGAAAAATCTATGACTGCTAGAGTCACAGACATATTGGCGTTACCGGTATAAGAAAATTTAGATTTAAACTGTGCTTTCGTGCGATTGATAAAATGTATCAATATTCTGTATACATTGCATATTTATATACACGGTGTAAGAGAAAAACTCGAAAAAAAAATGATATTAGTAAACGTATGACAAAAATTATTATGAAAATTACATACCCATATAAGTAAAATACAACAAATTATTCAATGGAAAATGTATGTAACCATAAGTATCCTGCTAATGCACTATGTATAATGCATACAAAAAGTTAAATTAATTGGATAGGTATATAAGTTATAAACCATAATGCTGATTAATTTATCATCTAGAGACTAAAATATATTATTATGATTGTATAATAACATGTTTAATATTATAGTCGTAAATAAAACTATAAGTACCTATAATAGGTACGGCCAATTTGATGAAACTAGAATATCTTCATTATTCCGATATAGTTATATTATTAGCTTTTTATTAAATTACGAAGATTTCACGTCTTATTTCCGTCAACAGTATATAATGGGATAATGAAATACAATTGTAAAAACATGTGTAATTTTCACGGAAATTAAGAAAAAATAAGAAAAAAGTAGGTATCTACTTAAGTATAAAATTTTTGTTAGTAATGAGATATAATAAAATACAATCATAGTAAAACATATGAAATTTTTGTGAAAAATATATAAAGATTATGAAAAAGTAAGTAGGTACTTATACGAAAAAAAGAGGATATTTAGTGGATAAAACCGAAAAATAAGTAAAATTTAATTCATTTCAGTCAGAATGATTCGAGCCGTATTTATATAATATCAGAATTACCTTTCCCACCAAACTCATCGTCAAAAAAGTATATTTTGTTGCAATGCACTAAATTTATTTGCATACAAATTATCTCACAACATCCGCAGTGCGTCAAAAACAGCTGGTGGCCATACATTCTCATCAATATACATTTCAAATACATATATGACCTGAATTTTTACAGATACTTACTTTATTTTCATTTTATAAATTCAAATTTTAAAGGCTAATTATTACAATATATGAAGTGATCCACTTAGTGTAGGATGAGACTCTTCAATTCATAAACATTAATGATTTTGAAACATGTAAAAAGCTTAAATTACACAAATTAAAGTGATAAAAAAAATTTTGACTACCCTTAATTTTTATTGATTATTTATTAGGGTAATAGCAGGGTAATTAATTAATAGTTATTTTTGATAAAAGTAATATTTAAATTAGGCAGATTTAAGTAAAATATTAAAAAATAATACATATCATCTTTGTATGACATCGTTAGAAATTGTATTAATTATTTTTTTTATTAATTGTTTATGGCATCGACTACATGGTTATTATCCGGCGTTACATATTAAATTTACATTAATTACTTACATAATTGCTTTCTACTTATTACTTATAATTATGGATTTACATTTTAATCTAAGTTAGAATATTTAAATCAGTTGACGCAGTCCTGTTGAGTTGACGAAATTGAGGAGTTTATTAGTCGTCTCGGGAGTGGGTGATAGCGTCTCGTATAGTGTATCAGGTAGTTTTAGTTCAATGCGCCTTTCACTGAATTGATGACATTCTGTTAGTATATGCTTGACTGTGATGATTGTTCTACACGTCAGGCATGGTGGAGGGTCTTCTTTGGCCATGAGATATCCGTTAGAAATTGTCAACATTTTCTTGGAACTATTATCATTTCCTAGATGTATACATTTCCGGTAATATAATATATACTTATTACGACGAAATCTGCACACATGTGAAAATGTTATTTACTTTTATTACCTGAACGACCTTACTCAATTTTCGAGAAAATTCAATCAGTCTGAATTATTATTTTTTATGAATTGCTGTAGTCAGGCATAACTACTACAGATATATCATTGGCGATACAGTTGTTGGATTTTGTTGTTTACAATGAATTTGTTTCTTGAACATAATAATTATTAAACTTACCTACTTTTGTAATCATTTTAATCAATTAAATATGCATATTAAAACAAGTATTTTTGATATTTTTGAAAATCCAATAAAGAAACTTATGAGAAATGATTGCTTGTATTAAAATTATATAACCGAGGTTTTATTAAAAGTAAAATCATACTGTCTATTCAATATTAAAAATATTAAAATATGAGTATCAATAATCAATATAGATTCATAGTGGCAAATGTTAAAATATAGATTCCAAAATATAAGAATTAACAAATAATTATTTTAAAATTGCGAAAATTCTAGTTTATCACGTTGTATTATATTACATATAAAAACTGGGAATTTGTACCGTTCCCAATATGAGCTTTCTTGAATTGATTAATAATAATATTATCGATTTACGTATTATATTAATATTTATTATATTTTGTTTATGTGAAGTTTTTTTTTGTTACTCGTCCAGCTGTTTGATAAATTGAAAGCGGAGCATCCGGGTGTCGCAGAAAAAAAAATTATTCCTGTATTGGGTGACTTGAGTGAAACCCGAATAGGGTTGAGTGATGACGATTTCAATATGTTGGCCCGTAATATTTCTATTGTTTTTCACGTTGCTGCAACGGTTCGGTTTGATGAGCCCATACGAGATGCGATCATCAAAAACGTGAGAGGAACGCGCGAAGTCGTAGAATTAGCTGCACAAATGAAAAACCTCAAGGTAAGTAAAACTTTTTCAGTAATTATATAAATACTACCTAGTGCCGTGATTAGAGTACTTGCCTTGTGTAATCTAGAAACTCCTTGTTATTCATGTTTTTCATTTTTTTTTTTTGTGGTTTGAGAGGGCTGGATAAAAATGTAAATAAAATACAGTAAATTACAATAACAATACAATTCACTCAACTCTAAACCGCAATATCATAGGAGTATTAATGAATACTCCAAATGAACAACTAATACATGCCTTAAAGGCATAACTATTCATAACACACTTATTTCATAAAATTATATTTGATAAAAATGTCAAAAGTTTAATAGAATAAATATTCAATCATTAAAAATATAAAATTATCTACTAAGAACGTTAAGAAACAAAATGTTTAAAACCACTTGCGTCTTGTAGGTAAATTGTTTTTGATTTAAAATTATTAAATTTAAACAATAATAAAATATATCTTATCTGTTTTGAACAATTATTTTTTTCTGGCTTCTTTTAAATTAGGGAAATTATTTATAATGGAATTTACATTGAATCTCGAAGTATGAAGCCTTTCAGTATTTAATTAAGCAATATTAGTTAGGTAATCAATTTTGTGATGTTGTGTTACGTGGATAATTTTTAATAAGTATAAGTTTTAAAGATGAATAACATTCCGTTTGAGCAATTTATTAAATTAAATTGATTTTTATTTATTCAAATTTGTGTTCATTACTAATATGTGAAGTACTGAAGAGTGTACTTATATATAAAAAAAAAGTGTAAATTCATTTAAATATCGCAACTTATTAGAACAATTAGAACACTGAATAAAAATCTACAAATTTTATAGGTATACTCATACCTATATTTTAATTTAATTTATTCAATTATGAACCTTATTTTTTCTTATCTTTGGCCCAATTCAGTAAGCAAATTAAATTGACAATTTTCCTCTTCTACTAATTGTCTAACTTTTTTTTTCTTTCCCCAACCACTGTGAAAATTTTTAGAGATATATTAGATTTTTATAAAGATAATCTTGTATTATAAAATAGGTACATAAATATACATTGTACATTTAGAAATGAGTATATAGTATATACCATTGTCTGATACCAATAATAAAACATTTTAATAATAATTTCTAATAATTTACGGTCAAAATTATACATTTATTTCTATAATATCAGCGATAATTTATATTTTATAATTATAAATTAACATGACCGTCTCATAATATATAATATTATGTAAACATAAAAAAAAAATACAAATTGTACACATTTAAAATATAAATTTTGAAATTTCATGTCCTTGATTTTTTGGGGGGGCTACGATCAAGTTTGGGGGGCTTAGCCCTCCCAAGCCCCCCTGATTTGCGCCTATGCGTAGCACACTTCGTCTCCTACAAAATTTTCGTGGCACACCAATTCATATAATACGTGATATAATACCTAGTATATATTTAGATATATAATATTTATACCTATATGTATAGGTACACTATTTATAATCTACTCTATTAGAGGGTTAATTATTGTGAAATAAATTAAAACAATGATGAAAAAAATGTGTTAGCAGAAATATTTATTTTATATGATAATTATGTACAATGAAATAATAATATACCGATTAATGAGATATTTATGCTTGACGTGTGGTGCACAAACGTTTTATTCTAGGACGAACTGTCGACAAGCTCACTCTCAGTTCTTCTTCTACGGATCGAAGTCGTTCTCTTTTTTAATTTTTTATTGTGGTGACTGCTGAGAATCCTTGTTCGCATAGATATGATGTGGAGAATGGTAGTAAAATTGTTATTGCTTTTATAGATATTTCAGGAGATTCAGCTTGAGCATATATCCAAAAAATTTTAACCGTAATTTCTTTAAATTTTAGCTTCATTGTTCGATCATTTTTCAGTGAGATAAGATTGTCTTCTTCCGTGAATGTCAAACCAATTACCTCATTAACTGATACACTGAATGAATTCCGCACCCAGTCATAGTCTTCAACATTTATGCTGGAAAAGTATTTCTTCAATTTGCCTTTCAGTAACATCATAGATTCGCTAATTAACGATATGAGACTGGCGTCTACATCTCGCTCTGCAGTTCGCGGGAACATAGTTAATTTATTTTGGTCAACTTGAGTTTTCCACAGAGTTAATTTTTCATTAAAAGCCATAATTTTGTCGGATGATGTAAGGATATTTTCGTTAGGGCCTTGCATGCTTGTATTTAATTTATTCAAAAGTTCAAAAATATCAGTTAAAAGAAACTTTTGTCCACCACTTTTCATCTCAAAGAAACTCGTACCTATTTCAATTCTTCTATTGTTAAAAATACAATTATTTCTTCACTTAATTTTGAGTTATCTGAATCCATACCTTCACACATTTTTTCAAACAACTTTGACTTTAGTGGACTACTTTTAATATAATTTATCACTTTTACAACTTGATCCAAAACTTCCTTTAAATCACCTACCAATGTTAGTGCTAGTGGCTAGGATTTTGTCGTACAACAACCACTTGGAACCGATTATGCCAGACTTCTGACAAATTATTTGTTCTTGCCAATCGTTGGAGTACTGTATGGTACTGGTGTAGAATGTGTAGATACTGTATAGGTATAAATGTAGAGTTCAGCGGCAAACGGTAATAAAGATAATGATGAAATGTGTACCATTTAGAGATATACGAGTATAGGTATAGGTGTATACAGATATATGGATATATTTTATAGTCCGATTAAGCAGTGATAGACGCCGTGCACCTACGTAAAATGCGTATACGTATCATAGCATCTATCATCATATAAGTTATAAAAATAACGGTGTGGTAATGCCGATCAGCACGCGTGCAATTATATTTAATTTATATGCCACTGTTTATAATTATAAATTTGTCTATTTCGTGAATTTGGTAGCCAAAATGCCGATTTCGTGTATTCGGCAACAATGTTGTTTTTTTTTTTTTTGGAAAAATATTAAACTTGTAAAAATATATTCCGGGAAAATGTTTTTATTGTAAATATTGAAATTGGAAAAAATGGGTTGGCCATATTGCATTAGGAAATAGTAAAAATTGGGAATAATTAATTGGAAAAAATAAATCGGGAAAAACAGATTGGGAAAACTGTACTACAATCAATAATGTTTAGTATAGTATACATTGTGCACGTTAACTGCGTTGAAAAATCGTACAAAACAAGCAATTTTAATATGAATAGTGAATACGCATGTTGCTTAGGAGTTTGAGTAGGTATTTAGTAACTGAATGGAAGAGGAGGTTAAAACAGGGGTGATCGGTAATTAAAACCGATAAGCAGACAAAACGTGTGTTCGCTATACGATACCGTAATGCTCCTAATGGTTACACGAAAATACGGAAGATAATAAATATTTATTCTTCTTAATTTTGATGGAATGGCTTTATCAAAATAAAAGATATTAAATAAAATTGGTTTCATTTCCGAATCAATAATAATTTATTTAAAAAAAAAAAAGTGGGTAGGTGGATATCGCTCTGCTATACAAGTAGGTTAATTTAAAGGATGGTTTTACATTTTAATTCAATGATACAATATCATTATTCATTGTATGCGAAAAAATATTCTGAGCAGAGACGGTTTGTCAGTCTAGGAATTTTATACTATATTAATTATATTTTTATTGTTTCAAAAACAAAAAAGAGTGTAGGCACCTATAAAATAAATTCCAAATTAATCAATTCAGATTTGTTATGTACCCGACTCACTCAGTCATTTATGGTAGGTATATACAATTTATTATAAAGTTTTAATTTAAGTTATTAACGACATTAACTATCATTACAATATACTCTAGAAATTATAAATACCCACGAATAATATTATTTTTAATAATATGTAATTTCATCCAAATTTGTACGTAACATAACTATAAAAAAAATTGTTTGCATAGTTTTTGGATTTATTTATTTTTTTGTAGCAGAATAAACTAATTAATAGTAGGTACCTTGTTTTGAATTTTCAATCCTTGGTTATAAAAGTTAAACGTTTTATAAATTTTTAACAACTAAATTATTTGTACAATTTCAATTAAATACATTTTTTAAAATTTGAACTTTAAACGGTTATAAAAAAAACATTCCTATTCATATATTTTTTATTTTTTATAACTGCTGTTATATCAATTCATTGAGAGCCTTGTATTGAATTTTTAAGTTTTTTTTACTCAATGAATAATATTTTATCGACATTTATAGAATAAACACTAAAAAAAGGAAAATTTTAAATGTCTATACATAACTTAAAAATTATTGAAATATTTTGAAAATTTTATTAAGTATAGGAATTGATAATGTTAACATATGGCGTAAATTTCAAGTTTATACAGCTATTCGTTTTTGAATAACAATAAAATAGGAATATCGATACAAGACAGAAATTGAGTGAATGTTTAATGTTGTAATAATAATTAGTGTTGTTATTATCCGTGTACTCTTAAATCGTAATACATGTACACGTGATATTGTGCTGAAAACCTTATTATTCGTAATTCACGTAATTCATGCGAATCACGTATATTTATACGAAAACGTACACTTGAATTTAAAAGTAATTGTTAATATAGTAGGTTTCAAAGTGAATAGTCAATAATAATAGAAATCATTGTTGCGCTGTAGCCAAGCTGACATATATAACGCGGGATAATCGGCGACAACTTGCCGTATGTTAAGAAAGAATGGATAGGACTGGGTACTTGAATCGATTAGTAATTAAAATAAAAAAGCCAATATTTTTCTCGTGTTCTCCGCCATTTTAAGGGATTTAAATCAAATCGTAGTTGAGGTTCTGAAAGATATCCCGTAAACTACGTAGAGGCATCATTCGTGCCAACAGTAAATTACTTAAATGCTAACACATTACTCATCTGAAAATCGTTTTTTCTTCTTCATTATGATTTGGTTTAATTCAAATAGGTACTCAAAAATTTAATTTGACTTTTCGGTAGAAATTTTTAACTTGTTAGTTGACAAACTCTTAAGAATTTTCAAACCTTATAATTTTTGATGAATTTCTAACACAAAATAAATTGTAAATTTTCATGATCTTTAATGAATTTTGTCAAAATTCGAACTTTCAATGTTTATTAAAACAATTGACTTTGTATTTTTAACTACCATTGTAATATTATATTATTAGTTTTTACTAAATATTGAATCTTTTTTACAAAAACAATAAAAATGTTTGTCACTTAAAAAAATTAAAAAAAGGTGGGTAAGTCGTGGATGTCGCTCTGCTGTACATTAGGTTACAAGTGGGTTACTGTAATGGATGGAATTAAATTTGAATCTAATGATATTATATCATTGTATACGAAAAACGATTCTGAGCGAAGACGGTTTATCTGTCTAGGATATATTATAGAATATTAAAAATTTTCAAATCTTAGATTTAAAAAGAAAATTTTTTATGAATTTCTAGCTTAAAATAATTTGTGATTTTTACGTATTTTGTCAAAATTCAAACTTTGAATGCTTATAAAAAAAAATTGTGACTGAATTTTTTTTTATTTTTCAACTGCTATTGTAGCAATATGTTAAAAGCCTTGTGTTAAATTTTCAAGCTTTTCTGCCAAACAAATAAATTTTTATCGATATTAATTTTAAAAAAACTAATAATGATCGAACATTTCAAATGCCTATGAATAGTTAGTATTTTGGTAGGGCTGAAAAAATTTTATCAATCCTTCAAAAAAATTTTTCAGAAAAATTGAAAATTTTAGTTGTCTATTTATACCTCAAAAAAAGTCAAAATATTTTGAAAATTAAATCATGTAAAGAAAATGCCAATCTAAATAACTTGTGAAATTTTAAAGTATCTACGACTTATACTTTTTGAATAATTACAAATATTATAAATCGTTTGAGGATAAATCGTTATCGTTACGCTATTTCGTAAAAATTTAAAATTCAAACGCACCTAAAATTTTTCGTATAATGATGTTTCGAGTTTTCTCTATACCTACTTGAAGGAATACTTACGGAAAACTTAGTGTTGTATTTTTAATTCTTAGTTATAAACACAACATTTTTTATGATTTTTCAACTTTAAAATTACTTGCAAATTTTAACGTTATCGACAGATTTCGTAAAAATTTGAACTATAAACGTTTATAAAATTTTTTTTAGCTACAATAAGAAAAACTCATAAGAAACCTAGTATTAAATTTTCAAGTTTTTTTGGTCGACCAATATTTTTTTACCGGCACTTCAAAAAAAAATTGAAAATGTCAGTGGTCTATAAATAACTTTAAAAAAGTCAAAAATTTGTGAAAATTAAACTGTATATATATAACACTAACATAAACATTTGGTAAAAATTTCAAGTATTTACAGAGATTAGTTTTTTAATTACAACCATATAAAAAAATCGATTTGGTCGAAAACTGGTTTTGCGTAAAAATTCCCGTTTTTTTTTTGTTTTTCTCGATTTTTTTTAAAACTGTTGGAAAATGTTTACTTTTGACCTGTATAATGCACCAAGGATATTAACTTTTACATCGGAAATCACCCCCAAAGTTTGAAATTGATGCATTATTAAGGCTAGTTATGCTGTACACAGACACAAAAACAGACAAAAAAAAACAACACATCATTGTAAAATCAACACATTCATCATTTCGTTCAGAATCTAATAATAAGAATAAATAATTTTAAAAAATGAATAAAAATTAAAAATATCTAATAGTTATAAAGAACGGAATTAATTTCGGTTAACCTTTCGTTTGATCAAGGAAAAAACTTATAATGAATCTTCTGTTAAATTTTCAAATTATGGTTTTCGATTTTATTTTGACCATTGACCCATAATTTGAAAGTTTTTGGGATTTCGATGAATTTCATAAAAGTTCTAACATTGAAAAGTCATATAAAAATATTCTGCATTTATGATCAACTTTTTTTTTAAATTACACTATGAACAATTGTTGTACAACCTTTTGTAGTATATTTACAAGTATTTACACTTATAACTGCATAGATATTGAGAAAATACGTTTATAAAAAAAAAAATATGACAAATGTTTATAATGTCAAATAATAATACAGTCGAAGTTGGTTAACTAGAATTTTTAACTTCAACTTTGAGTTAGCCATTCTGACTGTAGTTTTCAATAGTGTATATACCTGTATTGCGGAGGGCGATCGTGTTGCGTTTTTTGTATGGAAAAAGGTAAGGTATCGTGTTTCACTGCTTACCTAAAAGTTTGGTAATGGGTCAATTCACTCTAATATCAAAAACAACAGCTCACTATTAAAACTAGAGAACGAAAATAAGCTTTGTAGTAAGTGTGTAAGACGGAGACAACAAATGCGGGCGAAAAGTCCTCTTAAGACAATATACTACAGCGCCATAGAAATAAAACAAATTTTATCGAAACATAGCATAATTTAACATTATAATTACCTTTCTATGAAAAAAAATTACATTGTACGCAATACGTACCTATTCTATTATCAAATTCAGAAAACAGAATTCACGATTGAGAATAATAAAGATTTTAGAAGTATAATCCTTTAGTTATAGCCACTTGGTGCTTATTTATGAAGGGCTCCATAGTACATAGACCTGCTATCCCACAGGACAGTAGGCCAGTTGGCCAGTCCACTGTATTTCCTGATTTTTTAGAGTATAAAAGAAATGTATAGAGCATTCAAGGGCCAGTTATAGGCTACTTATTATTATAAGTCAAATATTTTAATTTTGTATATCTTAATTACCTAAATAATAAATTATTATTATTATTATTATTTATTTATTGCTCCCCGACAGTTATGTAGGTTTATCAAAATCACAAATAACATACTAAATATCGTCGATTTTTGAATTACCTATGCCATTAACATTTGAAGTGTCAGTTTTTCATATACGTAATATTACACACACATTAATGTTAAATATTTGAATAGCTATATTATTGTATTTTAAATATGTTTCAAATACTTATTGTGATAATACATACTTTTGTGTTTAAAAATATTGAACACAAAATTATATTAAACTAAATATTTAGTTTGTGTTTTCAATTATTTTCATAGTTTGATGGCAATATACAATTATTACATTTTAGTATCGAAGATCATTGGAAATATTTCTAAAAAGTATTTTTCAACAAGTAACTATATACGAATACGATATATTTAATTATTAATTACATACTGATTAATAATATATTATGTATAAGAATATAAATTAAACAATTTGTGTCATAATATTAATTTCATATATACCTAAGTATCTACATCGTAAAAATTCAATAAATAATTTAAAATTCAATAAATTCACATGTGACTTTGAAAGTAAATAGATACGAATGTGGTAAAAACAAATTTTGGAGGAAAATGGAAATTAACTTTCTTTTTTGATAAAAAAAATGAATAGTGCAGGAAATACGCAGTATCCCATTTTTGGAGAAAAATGGTCCCCTCCCGTCAATTCAAGATAATATAATGTTATTCGTGATTTCCTCAATGATTGAATATATCGATAAAGAAACGTGAACAATGTAATTTATGTGAAAGTGATTCGTAGTATAAATCATTCGTTATCGTGAAGAAAGATAATTCAATAAAATAAATTCACAGCGAATCAAATACTTTTATTTTTTGATGATGATTATTCGTCGTTTTAATCGTTGATATGATAAATATATGTAATGAAAACAATATTATAAGTGTAAAGTGTATTATTAATTTTACACGGTTACGCTTTTAAATTCTAGATAATTATTAAGTTTCATTTTTAAGTTCTTTGATATATGAAACAAATTTTGTGCTTGAGAAGTATGTTTTAAAACATCCAAAATTAGAATATACTGTATTATTGTTGAATATATATCATTGGAAAATAGTATCGTATTATATTGTATGCATAGAGTATATTTAATTTTTGTGAGTGATAATAGCAGCGGCGTCCAATTTCTATAGATTAATTAAAATAAAGATTTTCTTGGTTGTCACGATCGACCAAAAAGGTTTATAAACTCAAATAATTTAAATATTTATTTTACAGTCTTACTTCTTATAACATTTTAATATGTATTTAATTCCAAATGTTATGTTATTTTTTTTCTCTACCTTTTTTTTGCATACTTAAACAAAGCACATAATAATATATAGTAATATTTCTAAATATCGCATATTATCATAATTTAATATTAATATTGTAAATAATGTAAACCAATAACCTTAGTTGTTGAGACTTTAATGAATAAAAGAAAATGTTATAAGTTATTAGTTTTAAAAGGGGAAAATTCAAAAATTGTATTTTATACAATTAGTTTATTTAAATATTTAATTCCTAACCAACAACAATCTCCATAAAGATCTTAAAATTCAAAATATTTGCCAAATCTTCAAACTATACTATACCAAATTTCACAATAAACTTCAACAAGTAACACACAATTCCACTAATCTCTAAATTATCAACAAATACACTCCCTGGTAACCCACGCCGTAGGCTTAAAAGGCAATTGTATAGAGATCTTATTCTTAAGTAAGTGAGCTGAAAAAGTGCTGAATGTTGCTACCAAGGAACACCTTTCAAATTTAAAAACTCTCGTTGTTATTACTGTCAATTTATAGGGTGGTTACCACTGTGTATTCTCCCTAATCATACGATTTATGTTATCTACTTTTATTTGTCACTTATCAAACCTTCTCATTGTACTTAGAATATATTGTATAGAATATAGATTAATTTCAATAAAATAAAAAATATTTTATAATATAATTAAATGTTTGTACTTGTATTTGATTGGATAATTTCACAAAATCCGGGGTGTTTGACGTTAAAAGTAGTATTCATATCACTTTATTATTATTTAAATGTGATTGGTCGGTAAATAACTTACTTTTGGCCACCTCACATATAGGTACATCAATCCAAAGTAGAAACAGTTATTATTTTTTATATTACTTCATAGTTATATTTATTGTCTTTATCAGTTGATATTCATTTAATTTTGTATTTAGTTAAGCTAACAAAAAAATTATTTACGAAAAAATTATTTTTTGAAAAAATCAAGAAAAGGTATCAAGATCTATTTGTTGACCACACCTAAGTTAATAGGTAGGTTAATAGATTGTGATTACATAATTCATGATAATTTCGTACATGTCATACGATTCATACATAATTTGTATTTTAAAATAATATTAACATCTTTATTTTAAAAAAGGTATTCACAAGTTGGGTGGTTAACTTCAATATTTTGACTTTATGTGTTTAAAATGTATTGATTTTATGTATTTAAATGTTCGTTCTAACTCTGGACCTTCAATTCGGCTACTGGCTAGTATTTTAGAAGTCATAGGTTAGGTTAGATGTCGTATTATGTATCATACGTACGTATAAGTTTATCGATATTATTATAGATTTATATATTATTTTAGTAATTAATAATGATTGTAAGGCATAACCCATCTCCGGGGTATTTATTATATCAGTGACCCTCACTAAGAATTTAGAAAGGGCCAAACATAAATTTTGAAAATTACTTGCGGGCCGGTTACATATTTTTGGTTTTTTTATTTGTTATATTTATTTTAATTTTTACAATTTGTATAAGACATTTTTACAATAAGCACAATAAATGGAGAAATACATGAGAGGGCTTGGTTGGCTTGATTAAAAAACTATTAAATAATAGTACTTCATGCTCACAGATTTATTGATGATAATTAAAAATGTAACAATGTGCAATTGTTAGTGAATTTAGTGAAGAATACTAAAAAAAAATTATAATAATAGAATGAGATAGGATATTTTATCAGGAAAGAATATTGTAGGAAAAGTTCATGAATGACACAAATGTTTTTCTATAAACTTTGGATTTCGGATTTTAGAATACATAATTTAATGTTAGTGCGTGCCACGTGATGGGGACCACTGTATTGTACCATAATTTTGTACATGGTTTTCCAATACGCAACATAATACATGCAATGTTAAATTATTTTATAACACGATTAATACAAATAGCATAATACATTTTGTGATACAGGTATTTTTACATGTGTCAACAACCTATTGTAACTGTAACAGAGTTTACGTGGACGAGAAAGTGTACGAATCACCGATCAGTTGGCAGGACGCAATTTTGATTGCAGAAAATTTAGATCCCAAATTATCTGAAACGTTAACGACAAAGTAAGTAAATTATAATATAATTATAAATCAAAATATAGTTAATTTTAAGAAAAAAACATAATTCAAGTATGGTAAGATAATACGATATATTTTGTTAAAATTTCTCATACTATCAAACCTATGGAAAAATGAATGTAAACGTCGAATCATTAACTGTCAATGTGAAATCCATCGGTTTAATGTAATAAATATCGTATACTGAACGTAGTTTTTTCGAAAGACAATATTGTCGTATTGTATTTTTTTTGATATTGAGGTACAAACACAAAAATAAATCAAATAACCAAACATGATTGGTGAAATGTAGGTACAAAGTTTGGGTTTTTTTTTTAATATATATTTTTTTTAATCAATACAATAAATTTAAGAATATAACTAATGACTCGGGATGCTTATTTTACGTATTTTCAACGCATAAATTATAAATAAGATCGAAAAATGTTTATATCATTATTCGTTACATAAAAAATACAAAAAATCAGCTACGCGACGAAAAAAGTATATTGTATAGCTTACCTTTCCTGCTTAGTATAATCGAATGTCAAGATCACGAAGACATTAGAAAACAAAAAAATATTTCTACGATTATCTGAAATATCTTCAACACCATTATAGAACTTGGGAAACATTAGAAAAATATTTAGTCGATCACGTTGTGCTGGGCGGTGGTAAACTCTACCGATTTTTAAAACTAGTAAACTCTCCCGGATAAATATTATGTTTACTTGAAAGAAATGTGTAAGCTCTCCCGGGTCAATATTATGTTTACCTGAAAGAAATGTGCAAACTCTCCCGAGTTATTTTAAATGTTATTGCTACTCCATAGAGTAATATATAATATTACTCTATGTGCTACTCTATGAATTGGCTACACTGCAGAGATTGTGATTATAATTTTTATTATGAATTGTATTACCGTATTAAATCTGTATTTATCTTGTGTTAACCTGTATTTATCATTTAAATATTTAATTACCGTTAGAATATTTTTAATTTAAATATTTAAAACGATATCGACTATAATGGCTCAGCCAATTCTAACTGTGTAAAACGAATAATACCCCATGCTCCCCAGCTAGCTTAGTAGTACTGAAGTAGACCGGGGAGAGTTTACATGTTCTCTTCAGGTAGTACTGAACTAGACCCGGGAGAGTTTACATGTTCCCGTCAGGTAGTATTGGACTAAACCCGGGAGAGTTTACAATCGCCTTTTGTGCTATTGTAGCATCGTAATTTTATAAAGCAACATGGAAAAGCCTTAAAAAACTGGCCCTTATTTCTGCTTCATATAAGAATATTATTTATATATAATATATATTACTTATTTAATAAATGATATAATATAATCATCGAGGGTGTATATTATTATTTATTATTATGTAATATTTTATCTCTGCATATACTTTTATTTGTTTAACCCTCATCATACTTCCAGAATAATATAAATTAATATGTCGATTATCAAAAGCAATAACTCACGTATTTCTGCTTCGGCGCGTGTTTGAATTAAATGTTTTAAATATGAAACAAATATTATATAGATTTTGTTCAATTTCAATATAAATATTTTGAAACTTAATAATATAAATCTATACAGAACACTACTCATACTATAAAGCATTATTTTATTAGTAAATATCACCATCGTTAAAATTTGAAAAGTATTAACATTTTTGTAAAAATATTTAGATTAGGTACCTGTTATTTTTTTCAATGACTGAGTATTGTATATACCATAACAGTATACAATATTAAGTTTCGTAACACGATACTTATATGAGACCTTTGATCTACAAAATTTGAATTTCATACAAATAATTGATTAATAATATTAAACTGTATTAAACTTTAGAATTATTTTATTGGTAAACATCATTATCATTATTACTTCACAATGGATCAAGGCTATTTAAAATTTTTTTGTACATAATTTAAAGTTTTTAAACAACGATGATTTATTTTTAAAAACATGTTTTTACTTTTTTGAATAACTTCAGGTATATATTTACGTTTCAAAACAGCATAGGCGCAAATAGGAGGGTCTTAGGGGTGTCAGCACCCCCCAATTGTTAAATCAGCACCCTCAAATAATGTTCATGTTTATGTATCTAAAATGTCTCCTTATTAAAAAATAAACGATAAAATGCATAAGCTTAAGCAACCTTAGTATTTTTATTAAAATTGAGTCTATGAGAAACAGGCTGTTTTCTGAAAACTTCAATATTATTTAAAAGTCAAATTTAAAATGAGTAGTTGACCAGTTGTTTTTTAAGTAACTGCTTAAACTCTAGATAACGGGATTCAGTAGCACAGGGGCATCTAATATGCAAAATATTGATCCATTACTTTGATTAAAACTATCTGGAAAGGTACTATTTATTATTACCTACATACTTATAATGATTTTAACTTAGATTTGTATTTATTCTCAGAAAAATATTTTTCTTTGGAATATTAACAAAACGTATGCAGGCTATCTAAAAAAGTAAATTACACAAATAATAGTAATATAAAACCGCTATTTTCGTTTCAAACGTATTATACAATGAATATACAAATTACCTATGTATAGGTATCAAAAAAAAATAATCACAAAATGTTGTAAACTTTTGGATAAAATTAATAGGTATTTATCTTTAAAACACGTTGAAGGGCTAATGATATGGTATTAAATGAATTTAAGGAGTATTAGGATTGTCAAGTCTTAATAGTATATTATTTTTCTTTTATTTCATAATTACAAACTTCAGTGTTTTGATAAATTAACCTTTCTAAGAAAAGCTTGTGGTGACTTGTAAGGTTAATAAGTTACAACATGTAGCTTATAATTAAATCTAGTTACCTATATATAGGACATAGGTACTACGATTATTACTTTGAATATAATAATTCTTTAATATACTATTATTTATTCCCTGCTTTATAAGTTCTAACTAAACAAAGACAAAATGACAAAACAAAACATTAAAAAGAATAAAATAGGGTTGAAATAAAAAGATAGTTTTCTTTTTTATATAACCACTCTAATAAATAAGCAAAAACAATGTTTTATTTTATAGGTACATAGCCTTGTTTTCTATCAACGTTATTCAGTATACTTTTTTTAACATCCAATTGATGTTCTTTATTCTTGATAATCAACAAAGTGTGTACTTACTGAACTTTTTTTGCGTACGTTCATACAGAAATGTCATACGCTATAATATCACGTCCATTATCTTTTTTTTTACTTGTCTTACTAGTTGAAAGTAGGAAAGCGAATTGTTTGCACAACAATTATTTAACTGGAAGAACTTTTTAGCTTTGTGACATGAAGCCTTAAGTTCTTTTTTGTCCAAACGGGTTCTTACAATTCAATTTATTTGTATTTCTATAAGTGAACATTCACCGTATGCTATAGTCTATATTGAAAGACAAATTTATACAATGCTTGGTAAGGGGTGTGCATTTACTGTTCGATATAATTTGGTAATATTTTATACTTATAACTTGTAAAATGTATATTTTTTTTTTTATTGATTTAAAAGTTTCTCATGTGTAACTATAGAGAAGATCCAGTATTGGTATGTCTCATCTGTATAAGTAACTACTAACCCATCTAGTTCAATTTTACATATTTCAGATAAATTTTATATAGAATGATTAAAACAAGTCTTATAACTCCTAAGATATTAGTGCATTACTTTGTGGAAACCATATTTAACATTTTCCACTTTGCTTGATAGGTACTGTTTGGATGATATTCTTTGTACAAATTGAACTATTTTTGTGGAAAGACTCCTAACATATTTTTACAATAGAAGTTGAAAAATAAAAGAAATACATAGTCACAATTTTTTTTTTAAGCATTCAAAGCTTGAGTTTTGACAACATATTATGTAAAAATCACGAAAATACAGAAATTATTTTAAGCTAGAAATTCATAAAAAATTTTCTTTTTATATCTAAGATTTGAAAATTTAATACAAGGCTCATAATATATTTTTACAATTAAAATTGAAAAATAAAAAAAATGCGTAGTCACAATTTTTTTTTACAAGCATTCAAAGTTTGAGTTTTGACAACATATTATGTAAAAATCACGAAAATTCGCAAATTATTTCAAACTAGAAATTCATAAAAATTTTTCTTTTTAAATCTAAGATTTGAAAATTTTTAATAATCTATAATATATCCTAGACAGATAAACCGTCTTCGCTCAGAATCGTTTTTTGTATATAATGATATAATATCATTAGATTCAAATTTAATTCCATCCATTACAGTAACCCACTTGTAACCTACTGTACAGCAGGGCGACATACACGACTTACCCGCTTTTTATATATTTTTTCTTTCCTAATGATAACATATTTTTTAAATACATACCAAATAGGTACATAATAATGTAATAATATGCTAATCAATGTATCATGCACCTCCACATAGCCAAATAAAATTCTGTTTTAATTATAATGTATATACGTATGTTTTTGTATTATTCGACCTTTAGTCTTATTAACTCATTCAATTAATAGATTTAAATACTATGGTAGGCTGGTCCCAAAGTGAGTCCAATAAGTGGTGATTACTTCAATATATTATTTTGTTATATAATTTTACACAGCGCTACTTCGAATAATCCGAAAACCATTTTACAAAAAGTCCCCTACATTGTGTAAATTACAAAAAAAACACACTCACAA
Source organism: Diuraphis noxia (assembly GCF_037042655.1). Classification (NCBI taxonomy): domain Eukaryota; kingdom Metazoa; phylum Arthropoda; class Insecta; order Hemiptera; family Aphididae; genus Diuraphis; species Diuraphis noxia. Next base: position 51,560,510 of record NW_028301711.1, read on the forward strand.
AATTTAAAATAATGGTTTCCGTTTCACGAAACAAATAAAAAGTGTGTCCACAGTCCATTTTATGAATCAAAAAACGACTTCCACTTATACGTTATAAGTTCGATTAGACTCAGCTAGTTCGACAGTTTATATTATTACTATTTTCTTGCTACACAATTATTATAACAGTTAGGTATCGAAAATAAATAAATCCTCTTAAAATGTAATTTGACCGTTGGATATTTTTATTGTGTAATGTTTAATGAGAATGCATCATAAATATATATTCAATAATGAAAACAAGGTTATCTATAAACCAAAAAAAACCATTTTGATTATTTATTAGAAAAATAAATTATAAAAAGCTGTACCTACCGATTGTTAATTCAACCATATTTTTATTGTATGTAATGTTTTATTTTGTTTATTTTATGTTTTATATGAAAATGTAATATTATAGACTAAAGTGTAACTGGTTTTTAATTTTAAATAGGTACAGTGTATATTATGTTATCGTAACTCATTTATCCTGATCACAAACTTTGCTTATATATGCAATTTAATCTAAAAATAATAAATGAAAATGTAATTAGATATGTGGTATTGTAGCTTAAGAATAAAATAAAATAATCAATGACTATATTATTATTTAAAAAAAAAAAAAACTAAAAGCTTTGAATTTATTCTATTCCTGTAGATTTTTGGGATTGTTTCCAAATACATACACATTCACAAAACTATTAGCTGAGCAAATAATCAGCGAGAAATCAGCCAGGTCGAATCATGAAAACAGCAATAATATGCCAATGGTCATATTCAGACCGTCGATAGGCAAGTATTTACTATATTATTATAAGTTAGGGTCTAAATTTGGAATTATTCTCTTGAAATATTTGAAAATTCAAAATTACACTTTTCTTGAAATTATATATTTCAATGAAAACATGAAAAATATTTATTTTTCCCCCTTTAAACGTATTTGATTATAGATAATTAGAAAATATGATTATTGATTGTACACAGAATAAGCTGAATAAATAAAATAATAAACTACATATCAACCAAAGCTTAAGGATTACCTAGGTACCTACTATAAATTAGGAGCCAACCTTTATAAATTGTAGGTATAACTCAATAAGTTCTCCTCTCTAGTCTAAATATATAAAACGCATTCAACCAAACTAATTTTTTGAATTTTTTTTTGTTATGTTAAAGTAAAATTACCAAATATTAATCCTTATAAAAAGTTGTAGAGAATAAAACAGACACATATTCACACACTATTGAGGGGTATAAATCATAGATAATAATAATATAAGATAGTATAGTTCACTTCTATATTGTTAACAAAATAAGGAGGCGTCAACCGATTGAAAGGTAGGGTCACTTTCTCTGATAAGGTGTTTTATCAATAATTAAGCTTGATAGATATACATGATTGGTCAGACCTCTTTGAAACCTGAAAATATTATCAAAATGTTCATTCTCGTATGATAAATTCTGGTGACCTTATATTATCTGTGGTATAAATAAACCTAACTTGTATATTCTTTCTTCTTGTAATAATTTCGGCCTTCGAACCACTTTATCTCTGCTATCAGCCTCTTTTTTTTTTAATCTGTGGTATACAGACATTAAACAATATGATCCATAGTAATATACTGTGGTCTAGAATTAATGCATTCAATTTAATGCATTCATGAGCAAATTTCGTTTGTACACTAGATATTAATTGCGACCGAGAATTCATTCATTTTTCTAATTAAAGTAATAATACATTTAAATTAAATGTAATAATGCATTCTCTGACTAAAAACATTTAATACATATTTAATATATTTTTATGTCAAAAAACTATTATTAAATCTATATATTAAATTAATAAACTATATTTATATATATTATATAGTATACAATACACAATCATTATCAATATTATAGCGTTCGTGAGTGGTACTATAGTTGAGTGTTGAATACCTACATAATATGTTTTGTTGGTAATTACATTACATAATATATTACCTTGGTACCTCTAAGTTATAAAAGTAACTTCATTACTATTAAGGTGACTTTTTATTTTCAAAAATATCACTGGAGATTCTTAAGCTTTTAATATATTATAATATAAATTAACAATATGAAATTATATAAAATCTCTATTTAAAAACCAAAGTAGTTTATAGTATTTTTAACATGTTTATATTCTTTACTTTAAATAACAATTCATTTTAAAAATTACATCTGATTAACAATACAACTTTTTTTTAAGTATTACAAAAATGATACCATCAAAAAATATTCTGTCGTGTTTATATCCAATTTTAATAGGCACCTACCCTTATGCCAACACGTTACACGTATCATCAACTAGTTCTTAGAATGTATTAAATATATATAATATAGTAAAGAGAAATTTTGCCACAAAGTGCAACACGAATTTCGTTTAAATCACTTACACAGTAAAATTTAATTTATTTAGCAAATTAAACCTCGAATTTCTTAGAAATAAATTGTGCACAGTAATTTTTAAGTGTATCTAATGACATGTGAAATACAGCTCATAAAGTGATAACTGATAACACTTTTAACTGCAGAAATCGAGACCGGCTTAGAAATATATCCTATACCTAATATTTTTTAACATTAATTAATTGGATTGTCAATAACGACATTTTGAATCAAGTATTTTAAGCATTTAAATTAACTTATAATCGATGGTTATTAATACTAGTATAATCGTGACGATACTCGGTAGGTATTTATTATAAATACAGAAGAAATTGATTTAAAACTATAAACGAGTAGGTCTGTTACATATAAATAAATTAAATTAACGCCAATCTAAACAATGTTGTCGAGCGTATTATATCGTTGTGCACGATTATAATGAGTTTTCATGGAGGAAGTCGAGAGACAAGGACACAATCTATTTTTCAATAGTATTTAAAAACAGACGTTTCGGAACCTGCGTATTATACAATTTGATGATAATTCCATTACATGTTAGACAGTTGATTACGATCAAATGTTATAAACCGTTCGTAACCTGTGCGTATTAAAGTCGCGTGACATTGATTTTTGTTACAAAGAGCCATCAGGTCGAAATGTCTACAGAGAAAGAGTAAACAAATCGTCTGCACAAGGCGGAAATTCGCTCCAGGAAAGTATTATCTTCCGTTTAGTTTGAACCACGAATGCCTTTTGTAATATTATATAGATGCCTAATGCGCGTATCAAAGATGTTTACCGATCTATTACCATCGAAATAACAATGCATTAAAAGAATCACGTCGAACCAGATTCCCTGACCGTGGGCATACAAACATTAAAATATGAGAAGAAAAATATGGAACAAAATAATATCATATAAAATTACGTAAATACTAGGTAATAGTATTTTTTATTTCATCATCATTAAGTGTTTTTGAAGAAACGAAAATTGAGCGGACTGTATTATAATCTTAATTTATAAACAAGTTAGGGAATCCACTCTGCCAGCGTGCTAAATTCCCGGTTTCCAAACATATTTAATACAACTTAGAAATAAACTATAATCCCATACTAATATAAAATTTAAAAAGAATTGATATTTTATCATTCGTAACTGTGTGCTGGTTATACTAACGGACGGACTAAGGGATACATCGGGAATAAAAGGTGTTCTAAACTTTAAAGACTTGAAAAAAAATCGTGTCCAAAAAATGTGAGGTTAGGACTATTTTTCATGTCTTAAGTCTAGTTCTAAGTTATATCCGCGTAAATTGTGAAGCGTATATACTTTACACGAGTGTCATATTTCTGTAAGATAAATATCACGGAACAGGAACGACAATTTTTAACCTTAATAGTTAGTAATGTAATAGCATAATTATAATATATTGTAGATACCTACGAATGTATAAACGATTCTAATTTGATTAAAATTCGGATGTATTAAAGACAGTCCCGTAGCCAAATGTTCAGATGGAGCAAACAAAACTTTAGCGGGGAATTAATGATCGGCATTATATTATATAATAACATAGGCTATAAAATACATATACCTACCTCAAAGCTTTTCTTATATTTTTAGAAGGGGCATGAATGTATTTAAGGAAGGCAAAGTCCCATCTTGCCCGTAGCTACGACCGGCCTGATTAAAGATGTCTGCCGATGATTTGTAACCGGCGAAATAATAATAATAATAATATGTCAAACCAGATTTCCGACTATGGAGATAAAAACAAAAACAAAAGTGAAATGAGAAGAAAAAAATGAAACAAAATAATATCGTGTAAAATTACGTTAATTTTCATCGTATTTTTTAATATACAGGGTGATTCTTTTATCAAACAACACTCATTATTTCAAAAACTATTGAATTTTTTCAAATTTTTTTTTTTTCAAAATTTTGGAACCATCTTGTTCTAGAACTATATATTTTTTAAATATTTTCACCCTTATATTTATCAGGTTAACCATTATCAACTTTTGATTTTCAAATGACAACCTATACTTAAAATTTGATAAACTAAAAAGACTATTTTTTCAATGAATTTTCACGTTTAAATTTTCATTTTTCGTCAATTCGTTTACAAGATATAGCCTCCCAAAGTTGGGTGGTTTTGGGTGGTATTTGTGTGTTATAGGTGTATGTTAGGTGGTATTTACACACAAACACCATATAAGTGTTGTTTGATAAAAGAATCACCCTGTATAATGAAAATTTGTATATCTATAGCTAGAGCTAGATACCTAAAGTAATATAAAATTAAACGCATTTAATTTAATTTATACGTTTTCCTCCGGCGTCTCGTTGACTGAAATAAGACTTGTAGAAAACCGTGTCCAAAAAATTAAGACAAAAACACGATTTTTTTTAGTTCCCAAGACTAGTATTATATTACGTTACTCGCCAGTATTGCAGTTGTAGGTATATTTTTTATTTTACTCGAGTCAAATTTCAATCCTAAGATAAATAATTACATAAGACGAATGACAATTTCGTACCCCAAATAATATTTTAAAATGCGTACGAATAATAATATAATAATATGTTTAAACTTACTGATGAGATTATCATCGAATAAAATTCGGATTCCGTCCAAACGTGTTCCGCGCGTGATAAAAATATATTAATATTATTATTATTAGTATAGTTAGGAATACTATACCATGATAATTATTAATATTATGTTAATGGGCTTTGTATAATATCATGATATTATTATTATTATTAAGGCTATGATTTATATGCATTTGCATGTTTTTTTCCTTAAGTCCAAATTGATTGGTTGTCAGATTTGTCCACGATTTGGCTTATTATATCGTTTAAATAGGACCAATTTTTTTTTGCATATTTTTGCATATTTTGGACATAATGCATATAATTGCATATTCATAGATTTTTTTAGAATTCAATATTTTTTAACTAACATTTTATAATTTGTATAATTTATTGTTAATTTTAAATGGTACCTCACGAAACTGACAGTTTATGGTTTATCCATTGAATTTTCGTAAATATATAGCATCATAGGCGGCACTTGGTAGAAACTTATGTGGGCAGTGGCGTAGCCAGGGGGGGGGGTTGGGTGTTTAAACCCCCCCACATTGCATTTCCACGTCTAATAAATTATTATTAATATTTCATTAATTCTAGTACTTTCTATTTATAAAAATATATGACAAAACGTTTCTGGATATTCCGAAAACTCGTCCAGAAACCTGATTAATAATAATTATATTATATAATTATCTTAAATCGTGATACTATCTGCATGGGTTTTCAACAACTGTGATTATGGCCACGATTAAAGATATTATTTTATATTATTCTAAGACCGTGGTTATGAGTTATTACAACGTACTATCACAATATTTGGTAAAACTGTTTGTTTGCTTATAATTTATATCACGATAATATTCAAAAGTGAGACTGTTGTTATCTATTACTTTTGGTTGTGTGATATTGTGATAAATTAAAATCTGCAAATTTATAATTACGAAATTTATGAATACCTATTGCTCATTATATTCATTGTAGTTCCCATAGTTTAAATTTGGCGATTTCGGATGCTTGTAATATTCAATCCATTATTAGTAACTGCACAGGAACTATTCAGAAAGTTTGTGTCTTCTTTAAATAGGTATCCAAAAAGAAACAATGTCTTAACAGAATCAATATCTTCTATATGTCCTTCTTCAAATGTTAAACGTTTAAAGTTACTTTGTCCTACTAGATGGGTGGACCGTCATGACTCTATACTTGTTTTTATAGATTTATTTGATGCTATTATCGATAGCTTAACAAAAGTATGTTCTTGGTTTGATAAGGATTCTTCATCGGGAGCATACCAATTATTATGCTCTATAAAACAGCCAGAATTTATACTAGCAACATTTGTGTTAGCAAAAGTATTTGGTATAAGCTTACCACTAAGTAAACATCTCCAAATTAAAAATATAGATCTGATTGATGCTATTGAGAATGCGGACAGTGTTAGATGTATTATTGAAAGTATAAGAAAAAACGCAAAAAGTGAATTTAAAAGTATATTCGATGAAGTTAAAACTAAATGTGATGCATTAAATATTGAAATTTCTTTGCCTCGTAGGACGAATGTTCAAAAAAATCGTTGTAATGTACAAGAAACTTCTCCTGAAGATTATTATAGGATTTCTCTATTTATTTCATTTATTGATAGTTTTATAAATGAATTAAATGAGCGATTTTTATTTCATAAAACTATGCTAAAAAAATTCCACATATCTTCTACCTTCCTCAAATAGCAAATTTGAAGAAGATAATATAAAACAACTTATCGAAATGTACCAAGATGATCTGGATTGCGGTAAATTAGCTGCAATCGGAGAAATAAAAACATGACAACAAATATTTGTACAGTCACATATTTTTCCAAAAAATGCCCTTGACGCTCTTAAAAAATGTAATGAAATGATTTTCCCATCAACTTTTAAATTGCTTCAAATCTTAGCAACCCTTCCAGTTACTACTGTCAATAGTGAAAGGTCTTTTTCTACGTTGAAACAATTGAAGACTTATTTGCGGAATACGACTTGCGAAAATAGATTAAATGGTTTGGCACTTTTGAATATTTATAGAGAAATAATATTAAAGCCGGAAGACGTTTTGAATAAATTAGCTATAAAAACAAGAAGAATACGTTTGATGTAGATAAAAATAGTAATATTATATTTAAGTTCATAATATTATTAGGCTTTGATTTGTTATGTATAATTTTATAACCGATTATATCAGATTATTAATTTTCATATTGAGGTGTTTATAATATATAATTATATAATATTGTACATTTGAAAAATCACAACTGAACTCTGTTTTTGAATAGTTCAATTGGGTAACAAATATAACAAAAACTGTAAAAAACTAAGTTTAATTTATACTTAACCCCCCCCCCCTTGAAAAATCCTGGCTACGCCACATAATGTGGGTGCAAACGTTTATGGTAATAACATTCACAAATCCATAGGGAAGTCCCCCCCCCCCCCAGTACCCCCTAATATATAACTATTGCTACAACAAATGTAGTTAAAACAATTTCTTTATTAATAACTATTAATTGGGTCTCTGTATTTCAAAAATGTACATGAATATGTAAAAATATTATTTAAAAAAGGCGGGTAAGTCGTGGATGTCGCTCTGCTGTACAGTAGGTTACAAGTGGGTTACTGTAATGGATGGAATTAAATTTGAATCCAATGATATTATATCATTGTATATACGAAAAACGATTCTGAGTGAAGACGGTTTATCTGTCTAGGATATATTATAGATAATTAAAAATTTTCAAATCTTAGATTTAAAAAGAAAATTTTTTATGAATTTCTAGTTTGAAATAATTTGCGAATTTTTGTGATTTTCGTGAATTTTTTACATATGTTGTCACAATTCAAACTTTGATCTAAATATTTATTTTATTTTTCAACTGCTATTGTAGCAATATGTTAGAAGCCTTATATTTAATTTTCAAGCTTTTCTACCAAACAAATACATTTTTATCGATATTAATTTTAAAAAAACTAAAAAAGTTGAAAAATTAAAATGTCAGTAAACAGCTCAAAACAAATCTAAATATTTTGAAAATTTTATCAAATATAGAAAATGCCTATATAAACATTGAGTGAAAATTTCAAGTATCTGCGGTCATTTGTTTTAAACTTTTAGAGTTACACCAAAATAAGGAAATCGCTAAAAGTGAAAATTCAATGTTGTAAAAATTTAAATTTTAAATGCTCATAAAAATTTGAATTTCCGGTGGAATATTATTTATGATAAACATTGAAAAACTTGTAAGGAATCTTGTATTAAGTTTTGAAATCTTAGATTTAAAAAGAAAATTTTTATGAATTTCTAGCTTAAAATAATTTGTGAAATTTCGTGATTTTTACGTATTTTATCAAAATTCAAACTTTGAATGCTTATAAAAAAAAATTGTGGCTATAAATTTCTTTTATTTTTCAATTGCTATTGTAACAATATGTTAAGAGCCTTGTATTAAATTTTCAAGCTTTTCTGCCAAACAAATAAATTTTTATCGATATTAATTTAAAAAAAACTAATAATGATCGAAAATTTGAAATGCCTATGAATAGTTCAACTTAAGTCGAAATTTTTTGAAAATTGCATGGTGGATAGAATATACTTATATAAACATTCTGTTAAAATTTCATGTATCTATGGTCATTCGTTTTAAAGTTACATCAAAAACCAAAATCGATTTTGTCGAAAAATGAGTGTGCGTAAATTTTCCCGTTTTTCCCTTAATTTTTAGTTTGTTTTTCTCGATTATTAGAAAAGTATTTATTTTTTACTTTTGACCCCCCAAAGTACCAACTAGATTCACTTTCTGATCGAACGAGGTACTGAAGTCAAAAATCAAAGCATTTTTACTTCCCCAAAACGTGATGACAGACACAAAAAAAAAAAAAAAAACACACACATCATGGTAAAATCAATACATTCATCGCTCCGTTCAGAATCTAAAACAACTTTTTATTTTGTAAATATATTATTATATTATTTTTATTATTTTAACATTTAATCACGGACTAAGATTTTAATCCGTACAATTAATTGAGTAGGTAATCAGATATAAAATATTGAAATGATCCATAGTGATTTTTTATTATCAAAAAATTACATTATATCAGTATAATTGTTAACAATAAACCTTACCTTGCCCCCCCCCCCCCCCCAGAAAAATAGTCGTGGGTGAAACTGCATCCTCATGCCCCTCCCCTAGATGCCGCCTATGTATAGCATAAATACTACCTACTTTATCTTAGGTCGAATAATATCCGTTAGTTACCTTATCGTTGGTCGGACGACTGGTAGAATTACTTACACATTGTTATTTGTTATACAGTAAGATAGAACAGAAAAATTGTATTAGTACGTCGTGTGTTGCGTAAATGTGTGGACTTTTATACGTAATAATTTGAATGGTTTGAATAACAGTGTCCAGTATGCCGAGAGTTCAAAGTGAAAGTGCCAAGTTACGTCTAATTAAACTAATATTTAATGCAATAATATGAGCTAATAATAAGTAATAATAATAAATTATGAATTATAATAAATAATAATAAAAATTTGTTTTTACATATTTTGGTAAATAAAATGCATATTTTACAATTTTTTATTGCATATAAATCCTAGCCCTAATTATTATGGTTTCACAGTAATATCATCGATCGCCGAGCCCGTACTCGGATGGATAGATAACGTTAATGGACCGGTCGGCCTCATGTTGGCGTGTGGTAAAGGCATAGCGCATGTCATGCTGGCTCATAAAGACTCCACTCCGGACTTTATGCCCGTCGATGTGTCGATAAAAGCGATGATCGTGGCTGCTTATCATCGTGGGACACACAAGTATGTTTTCGTCAATTGACTAATAATAATAACAACGATAACCTCCGCTAAACGCAAAATGTCGAGCAGTCGCAGTATACCGTGATCCGAGGCGTGGTTGCTCAGTTGGTTTGCTGTCGCTTTACTATACTGAGAACCTTACCGATAATTCATATTAATCGGTGTCCGGTGACAGCACGAATAATTTTTATTCGTGAAACTGAAAACATTTTTCAACCCACCTACCCCCGAAGTACGCAGATATTGAAATTTAGTTACCTACACCCAATAGTCACTTAGTGATAGCTGACAACTTTCCACCGCCCAGTAAGGCAGTACCCATCCACCCACGCGCTCACCCATCAATTTTTTTTTATCCACGACAGTTTGTTCCGAAAATGTCCAGTCATACACTCGTGCACTCAAGCACCATACTATTAATTGAAGGGTATCGTTGACAGTATCATACTATCATTGTGTTCAAAAACGTATGTGTTTTTAATTTTTAGGCTAAAATGCACTTTACCAACCCTCTCATGTTTCTCAATTTTTTTTTTTTTAAACGATTTGTTTTTATGCTTAAAACGATGGTTTAAACATTTTTTACTGGATACTATTGTTTTAGAAGTTATAACCTTCCAAAGTTTGTAATTTTACGTTTATACGCATGCGCTCAACACTATATTTTATAGCCGGCCAGAGAAGTAACCCGTTTAGTAAACTTAGGTAGGTTTATTTATTCAATATTTTAGCCACGGGGGTGGTTAGTAGATGAGTCCGACTTCAACGAGAGGTCTGGAGGACTTTGAGTATGGTGACTGGGACCATAGGCGAAGTCAAATCTCCTTGATTTTGGCGAACGGAGCTACATTATTTGTGTTACTTTAACCAATAAAGGTAAGTTCACTTATTAGGTTTTCCGTCTGCCCGAAGGGCAGAGATGCTCTTGCTCCCCGTCTCCATAGGTTTGCTATTATAGCCCCGGTGGATTTGGGGGCCGAGCAAGGTTACAATATTATGAAACAACTTAATATAGTGTTATAGATTATTCTGTAAAAATCAAAACAAAAAAAATCATACACTTTGCGTGGCGCGCCCATACGTATATGTCGTATATACTTATGTAAAATCACAAACTTCTTAAATAATGATGACAAAAAAAAAAAAAAAATTAATTAAAATTAAGGAAGAGTGAATGTTGTGATTATTACAGATTAAAAAATACATAAAACAATAAATAAAAAACGAAACGAAAAAATAATTATGTTAGCAATTTTATGTAGGTATAATTCATACGCAAGCTGTGAGAAAATTTTCTATTTGTATAGTTATTGAAAATATTAACTAAGTTGATTATATTTAATATAATATTGATCTAAAAAAATATTACAAAACATAAATGTTAAAATAATAAATTTGAACAATCAAAATACACAACTATTATTAAAATCGAATAACCATATAAAAATTAACAGTTGCACTTTTATGGCTATAAGGATATAGTGCAGGGATCGAAACCGATTAAAACCGTGATTTTTTTAATACTGAAAACTGGAACCACAACCGAAGCCAAAAGCCTTAAACACCGGTTAAAAAACCGTAACTGAAACCCAATATCTTTAAAAAAACTGTTTACAAAACCCAAACCGAAACCATAGAATTGAAAAACCACTCTTGATCTGTTCTTGAAAAACCGATTAAAATTTAAAACTAATGTAGGTTTCTTCAAATCTTATAAAGTTAATAAATTATACTATTCATAATTTTAGTTAAAACAAGTATTTTCATATAAAGAAAACAATATAATGTCCGAATTAATTAATAAAAATCCCGATGCTATTATAGGTACTCAGTATTAAGAAATATTAATTTGCTATACAAATATTGTTCTATTCATATTTTATATTATTACTATACTTATTGGTTCAAAAATTCAAAATCTAGATACAAATATCGCAATATTATTGTTATCTTTTTTGCCCTTATGCAGCTTTGCATGTCTGTATTGTTCCCATTTGTTAGTAATAGGCAATAGCATATGAATTATGAGTTATGATAGAAATAGTATTAAATACAATTTTGTGTTTGTAAATGTCCAAAAGGAATGAAGGAGGTTGAATTTAAACTCATTAATTCATACATTACATGAGACCATTTTAAAGTAGATATAGTAAACATTTTAAGTTTAAATCTTGCAATTTTATAGTGACACCTATGAAAACCAGACAAAAGGCATAATGTAACAACTAACAAATAGTAACTAACTTCATAATATATAATAATATAAAATGGTACTTATGTAAATGTATTCCCATTTCCTCGAACGTCCCATTTTCTGATGTGTTCTAAGGTTCTAACTATTGCAACACAGCTGGTACTAAAATAATGATATATAATAATATAATATTTTATTTATAATGTTATTATTTATTGCCTATTAAGTAAATATAAATTGTAAAAATGTAAATTTCTAACAATTTCTTGGCTTAAAATAGTGCGTGTCCTTACTGTCCTTAATAGTTAATACATAATAAAAATTGGGTCTACAACTATTAGATTCAGGAAAATAAAATAAAAATTTGAAAAAACCGTTCCAAAAACCAAAACCAAAAATTTTCAAAACAGATCTTAAAATCTAAACCAAAACCAGAAAATCTAGAAAACTGTTCTCAATAACCGAAACCGTAACCGTTAACATTCGAAATGGTTTCGATCCCTGATATAGTGCTTGGGTAATTTTTGAATTTTGTGAATATTTTATTTTGAACCTTCACCTATAAGTTGCAATGTGCTATATATTATGCCTGGATTATAAAATTTAAATCCTTTATAGCAACTAAAACAATTGTTTTCATGTATTATATTTATAACTTCCGACTTTTTTACACCGATAAATAATACTAAGAAACCAAGGCATCATTTGGGGAAGAAAAAAAAACAAATAACCAATGTAATTCTTGTAAATTTGTAATCTAATTAAAGTTCTTAAATTTAATTAGCAAAAAATAATGTCAAAAAAAATCTATATTTTATAGTAAAAATATGAAGCTAAATCTAAACTTAATCTAAAAACCAAAATGTTATTGTATAATACAATGATCAGACCTGTCTGGTCATATGGTATTCAAATATGGGGGATGGCCAAACCCTCAAACATTCGCCCCATCCAATCTTTCCAAAACATTGCCCTACGTACTTTAACTGGTGCTCCATGGTACATGACAAACCTTTCACTTCACAACGACCTCAAAGTTACAAATGTCAATGACTACGCCAAAATTCACTACCACCGTTTCCACTCCCAACTCAACTCCAGTACTAATCCTCTCATTAAAGATATGGCTTCACTGCATATCCCAGGCAACCCCCCTCGCAGGCTCAAACGTAATTGGAATCGAGATCTCCTTAAGTGATCTAAATCCGACTATAAGTTCTTAGGTGTTACCAATGGGTGACTTCCTTAAAAGTTGTTGTTTTTTTTTTTTAAATAAACTATGTATATATTCTATATCAAAATTACTAAATGTGCTTGTTGTACAGATTGTTTTTGAATAAAAAAAAAAAAAAAAAATATGAAGCTACACGGTGCATTATTAAATGCTTTACTAAAATAAAAATATAATCTTTGTTATTATATTTTTTAATTACTTCTGTAAACAATATGAACAGAATCCTATTTTAAAAGTTCAGCAAGTAATAAGTTTTTAATTTAAGTTATCTATAATAAACAAAGTGTAGTATACGCCACGCAGAGGCTTAGCGTATACAATATTATTATAATAGATTTTTTTTCGTATCCGATTCTCTAACCGTCAAACGAGTAAATTATTGATACCGGCTATATGAGTTTATTTAAGTTCTCCTATTGGTGACCACGATAATGAGTACCGCACAAAAGGATAATTAAACTAGGTCCAATTGAATTTACACTATATACAACTCTAAGGTTACTTTACTCTCGAACAGCTGACCACGATAACAAGTACTGGATGTTCGGGGGTGAGATTTCTTTAACCAAGGCAAAGGCTTACACTTTCTTGAATGACCACGATAACGAGTACTGGACGAGAAAGTAAGTACGACACTGTTTTATTACTAGAGTTAGGATGTTGATGACTTTTGCATTTTTTTCCTTTTATTCTGTACAATGTTATTCTAGCTATAAATTTGTTTCATGCTCCCTTGATGCAGAATATTCTAATTTTATTTTGCATTTTTTGCATTTTTAGTTAAAAATGCATTTTATTTGTTTTTTAACGTAATTTTTCAACATTTTTCAGTCATTTTTTCAGCTTTTAGGGCATTTTTTGTACTTTTTATACAATGTGGGGCATTTTTCACAAATTATAGATTTTAGGGCTAATGTTAAATGTTACACTCAAGTTTGGAAACAAATTTAATTTATTTAAAATCTAACTTTGAATTTGGACTATTAGTATTTTATAAATAAGTTTTTTCACTTACTTAATTAGTATTTCAGATAATTTTTAAGGTCATTTTTTGAAGTTTTTATGGCATTTTTGCACTGTTTTTAGGGCTTTTTTGCATTTTTTTTAGGGCAGTTTTGTGTGTTTTTTAGGGTCATCAACATCCTAACTCTATTTATTACCTTTTCCAAGAGTGTTATTCACCACAAACTTATCCATACACATAAGTAATAAAACTCTAAAATAAGATTAAAGAAAAACAAGTAACACTTGGTTAAAAAAATGAATTAAATATAGTAAAATATATCAAAAAATAAATAATAAAAAAAAAAGGTAAAATACTGATTGTTAGCTACGACAACGACAATAAGCGAAGTGAATCGAATAGCCAGGCTCTCGTCGCAGACATCGCCTTAATGTAAGTCGTTATAATTTTGATGAATCGGCTTGATTGACATCTGCTTCGTATATATTCGCTATTCTAATATTTTATAATTTTGTTATATATATATTATGGGCGGCACCCGTTTCGCTCAAAATCAACCTTTACCGTTTCGCCCAGATACCCGTTTCGACCAAAGCCATTTTAGTTATTTTCAAATTAAGTTGGCAATGATTTTTAAATAATAAAGTATGTATAGTATACCATATAATATTATATATTATTATTAACTATTTAAAAAAAAAGCATTACACAATATAATATATTACTATTTTCTACTAAAAGTAAGTTATATTCAATAATCAATTATTTATATATTTTACATACAATAGGTACAGGCATTTTTATAAAAATTAAGTTAAGTTATCAAAATACATTTACAAAAACCATTATTTTTTTAGATTTCTACACAATATGCTTTTTACAAATTCGCACCTATATAATAATTTCGCCAGATCTATATAAAAGTTTACGTTTTTCGTTGTATTCTTGTTTAAGCTCGATTACTAGCGACTGCTAACTTATACGTCATGTAGATAACTGTTATATTAATGTGGAAAGACCTTTAGTCGACTAACATGTTATTAATTTGAAAGTGATATAAAAAGGTGCGTATAATATATTATCGGAAGATAGGATAATATGTGATCGCGACAACTACGGGTAATACAATAATCTACCATGATAAATATTGAATTTCATACCATCGTTGGTTTTTCCTTGGATAAAGATAAATGAAACTCAAATATTATTTTAAAATAATTCTTTAAATTAACTTAACTTATTAGAAAATAGTAATATATTATATTGTGTAATGCTTTTTTTTAAATAGTTAATATTACATAATATATAATATTATATGGTATACTATTTATACTATATTATTTAAAAATCATTGCCAACTTAATTTGAAAATAACTAAAATGGCTTTGGTCGAAACGGGTATCTGGGCGAAACGGGAAGGGTTGATTTTGAGCGAAACGGGTGCCGCCCATAATATATATATAACAAAATTATAAAATATTAGAATAGCGAATATATACGAAGCAGATGTCAATCAAGCCGATTCATCAAAATTATAACGACTTACATTAAGGCGATGTCTGCGACGAGAGCCTGGCTATTCGATTCACTTCGCTTATTGTCGTTGTCGTAGCTAACAATCAGTATTTTACCTTTTTTTTTTATTATTTATTTTTTGATATATTTTACTATATTTAATTCATTTTTTTAACCAAGTGTTACTTGTTTTTCTTTACTCCTATTTTAGAGTTTTATTACTTATGCGTATGGACAACCTAACCTAACCAATTCGAAAACGACTAAAATGGCTTTGGTCAAAACGGGTATCTGGGCGAAACGGGAAAGTTTGATTTTGAGCGAAATGGCTGCGCCTGTTTATATTTGTATACAACAAAAATAAAACAATTATAGATATTAATATAATATTAAATCATTAATAATTGGTAATTGGCAGACATCTGAAATGTGGATTAATACAAAAATATAATATATATATATATAACCACAGTCACGATATAACTATTATAATATTATTTATTTATGTACCACACACAAGTCGACCAATCGTGAAAGGTTATGTCTCTGCAGCAGGTACTTTTTACAAAATCAATATTTTTCCAAAGCATTGCATAATTAAGTCTCCATCGAAAGTAAAATGTAGTAAAGAGGTGTATAAAACACACATATCAGTGAACTGTGGTGTTTTTCTATAGTCTAGAAAAAAACCGTTTACTAAACGGTGTACAGCTAAATACTTCTCGACAATCGATTTAATTTCAAATGACAAAAACTTTATAGGAAAACCAGCTTTTAAGACGTACAATTTGTACGCAGAAAAAGTATTACATATTAAAATATATGAGTAAGTTATGACCGATGGCAATTCATTTTTTTTTTATAACAATTATTTTCTTTCGTCCAAATCTACCTAACCTATGTTTGCGACAATCTGTTAATATGTGTTTTATGGAGATTTAGGTTTCACATGTGGTACATATTAGAAGGGCTTATTTGGCCAATAAAATACCGTAGATTAGCTGTTTGTAAGGCCTATTATAGCCAATTCGTAAACCAATTTAGGAAAATTATAATTATGTAAAAACGTCTTATTTAGTTAAATTAATTTATTAAATTATATAAATTTTCAAAATATTTTTTTTTGTGAATTTTCAAACATTTAATATCATTTATTATCTTTATAATTTTGTATTTTTTTTCATACATTATATAACTTGTATTCATTTTTCATTTTTTATTTTCACATCTTTATGACACCTATAGTGTGTTAACCTTTTATAATTCTACTTTCCAAATAATATTCAATTCATTTTGACTTCTAAAAGTTAAATTTCGGAATAGTCATTTATTAGTTATAAATAAATTGGTATTTAAAGTGTTGATGAGAGGAATATAATTAGTGGGACAATACAATTTATCGGTTAGGTTCCACTTCATTCATTTAAATATTAAATATACTTATAACTCATAAATTACTGTCTAAAGTTCGATTTTTGTAAACTGAAGTAGGTACTTTTAAAACCAAATTCTGTTTTGGAATAAGGAGTTATAAATGCATGTTGTTACAAAAATTAATTTAATTTAATTATAATGATAAAAAAATCGTGAAACATTTTGTTTTAATGACTTAATTTATTAATTTTATGTAAAAACATAAATAATTTTTTGAAATAATAAGTGTATATTGCGTTAAATAAATAATAGAAAACGTGGTTAAAATAACATTATTAGGACATGTTTGGGGTTTACAATGTTTACATGCATCATAAGAATTTTTTTAAGTTATTACAAATATATGGTATATCTAGGTACAAGCCATGCAGTAAGAATAATTACAATTTGTGATAGAAGTGGAAGAAAAATATAAATTTGAGTTACTTACGTTGTTAAGAAGCCATCAGTTATATGTAAAACTTATCCCGAAAATAACATAATAATAAGGTGGATAGAAAATTAAATCATAATATTACCCTATCAGTTTCTTTTTAACGAATCGTTAGGAAAAAATTCAAATATTAGTACATCGACAAAAAAAAAAACAAATAAAAATTATCTGTATATTAGAATGGAAAAAAATATTATTTAAAAAATAGAAACAAAAACTTATTGTAATAAATATAACAACTGGCATGTGGCCCACAAACATTACAAATATAAAAGACGAATCAATATTAAATAGGTAGTAGAATAAGAATTGCTGCAATACATTGAATCAAACAAAAAAACGAATTCAACATAATTGTTAAACCTTTGGTTGAAATCATTATCACACATTCATTTCTCTGCTCTTTGCTCAGAATTTAAAATCAAATTTCAAACGAGTTTTTAATATTAGTTACAACTTTTTAAGTATTTACACTTTAAAGTTTTTATGAGTGGTGAATGTGGTGAAGTAGAGTTAGGTACCTATATTTAAGTATTTAAACATTTTAAAGTTGTAATAACAACTCGTTTGAAATTTGATTATAATACGTCGAAATTCTTAAATATATATTTTGCTTTAAGATAAAATTGTGTTTGCATACAAACAGTTGTTAAAGTTATGATAAATAGATGAATGGAGTAGTACAGAACACATAAGTACGAGTATATAATCTACAAAATGTGTATCTAACATTCTAATTCTTTGCTCATCAATACTTTAAATACTTATTGCGGTGAAACCTCTAAATTATAGAAACCTTCCACTCTCAATCACTGAAATTTATTTAGGAGGGTTCAGTTTGTATACTAGGCAGCCTGCATAGTCTGTATAGTTTGTTCTCAAAAAAAGTCCATTATTTGGAGGTGTTAAATCACAGGTGGTTAAATAGTTTTTTGATCATACTACCATAATAGATATTGGCAATATCATATTGCTTGTCTTTGTGTTTAATTTTTTTACTATGATTTTGTGCATTTAGCTTGTCGTCGGACAATCCACTGACGGTGTACAACTGTTCTACGGTTAAGAAGTCAATTACCAACAACCAAATTATGCAATTTGCAGTAAAGTATTTTTTGTTGCATCCGTTCGATGAAATTTTATGGAGGCCGAAAATTTTTATTACGGCTTCCAAACGGATTTTTTACTATCTTACCATTATCCAGCAAGTTTTTCCGGCTATACTCATCGATTTTGTATTGAAGATTACTGGAATACCACAAAAAATGTAAGTTACAAATTTGTATAAAATGTTTTTGATTCAATCAAATTTCACAAATATGTCCAAAAATTAAACACATTTGATTATCATATTTCAAATTAATTTTAGTACTATCAATTGAAATAGTTATTACTTATTACGTTACAAATAATCACAAAGTATTCTTATATATTATGAGTACCTCATCTACGGTGGATGCACACAAAATAGAAAAAGCAGTTTTGAACTAATTTATTATTATAAGTATTAATGATTTATCATGTTATTGACGAGCATATAGTAATAAACAGTTAATAAAATTTTTATCATTCTTAAATTTAATATTAAATTGTATAAGGCTTTAATAAATTGCACTCAGTATGGTCACTATGCATTGATTCATCAATCATAGTCACCACCGTTTTCATCTTCAATAACTCTGCAGTTATTAAAAATCTGAATTTTGAAATTTTAAAATTTACTTTCAGACTATATTTTTAAATTCTTGAGTCTTTTTCTACTATTTAAGGGTGGAGATATCATTTTCTTTTTTCAAACTTTAATCAAAACAATTCTCCTCATAAATTGACTAGTACATGATTGCTCGAATTAGGTTGCGATGAATTAAGTAATTTTAAATTTTATTTTAAATTATTTTGCACTTTTTGTACTTTAGGTTTTTAAGGTAGTATTTGTTTGTAATTTTTAGTTCATATTTTCTTTTTTCATTTCTGAAATCTATTTTTTTATTAGTAATGTCTGTCAGATAAAAATTCTTACATACATTATAAATACATTTTAATTTTTGTTTAAATTTTTTTAATTAATTAAAAGCATAGTTAATTTATTTTCAAAGAAACTCGATACAATTTCATAAATTTTCTGTCGTGATTTTTAAATTGTTTTTTGGAATATACATTTTATACTGCATTTTTTTAAAATTTCAAATGCATATGTTTTATGGTTTTTTAATACGCACATTAAATTCACAGATCGATAATATCTAATTAATGTTTTATCCTAATGTCATATTACTCATATCATTATATTATTGAAATGTATTATTTTATGACTACGTATAATACCCATGCTTTACGCGTATATTAATAGTATAAAATAGTCATATTATAATTTATAACCTCGATATTCATATTGTGCCGTTGGAATATCCATATGTCGTTAAACGTCATAAATTCAAAAACGAAAAATAATAAAATTACCATAACTTAACCGTTCAATATAATTAATACAAATGTAATGAGCGTTAGTGACAGTTAGATACCCTACCTACGAGGAGTTATAGTTCAAACGACAAATAGGCAATAATATTATTATGCATTTACGCTCTTAATAAACAAATACGTCATATATTATAATAGTAGGTGAAGATAATTATTTTGGTCGCATTTGTCCTATTTTCCCTGGCTGATGTTAATCCGATTTTAATTTATTTTTTATGGGACTAGTTAGATTATACTATAAATATATTATACATTATATATGCTTGATCGCATTTACACTTGATATAGTAGCTATCAGTTAAAAACCTGAAAATCATTTTTCTTCTTTAACTGTCAGTTATATTAATATAATATCAAATGCAAAATAGAATCACGTGATAACATATAATTATTTTAAATATCCAAATCATTTAAAAATATAATTTTTGCATAAATACGAATGTGTAAGGGAGCCAATACACTTACCACCACCGGCACCACTCCACCTCCCCTCGTCTAAGAAAGATCTAAAGATTTTAACATTTATAGAAAAAATTTCAAATTTCAAATCCTTTTGATTTTTGAACGGTAGGCTGTGGATAGCTGAAAAATAACAATAATATTTTGAGAATTATAGTATGCCGATAATTAATCTAAGTATTTTCCATTGTGTTAAAGCAAAATTATTAGAAAAAAAAATTTATAGGTTTCATAGTAAAAAAAAAAATCTTTCGTAAAATATTGGTCTTGGTTACACCAGTGTAAAAATGGAATATGAATATGAAATATAATGCTATTTAAGCTAAACAGTAAAAATAAATAGGCACTGAAAACTGTTTTTACATAGTTGACTAAATTTGAATCATAAATTTCCTATGATTTTAAGTTTTTAAATATGTTTATAACATCATATATCCACTCAATGTCCATCTGTCTGTTAATTATCATTACATAGTTACGATTTAGGATGTTTATTATCCGTAGTTACTGTACATAAATTCTATGATATGGAATTATAAATTATTGCGTTGTATTTACGTTTAGAAACTGGCAATAGGTTTCTATATATATATATATATATATATATATATTATATACATATTCAATACACTGACAGAGTGAGCTTTATTAACGTGTTTTATACTATTTCGTATCATCAAGTAACTTATATCAACACAATAAATATTATCTAAAATAGAATATCATGTTTAATCTCTTTAAGCATCGAAAAAACTTCTAAAATATAAATAGTTATAAAAATGTATATTGAAAAAAAATTGTGCCTTAATTTTGCAGCATAGGCATTTTATAGTACATGAATGCTTATGTCTATGCAAATTATTAAATGTAAATTTAGGAATCGATAATCAATGCAGACATTACATGTGCGCACATGTCAATAGCAGCACCGACAAAACTTAAAAGAGTGGTTTTTTTTGGAATATATAGGAAAAATTGTTATAAATTGTCTTAATTAATTAATTTATTGTTAGCAATAATATGGTTTTCTACATATCACAATAAATTTTAATTTTGATTTCATAAATTATAGAAAAAAAAGAAGCGCTTTAAAAACAGTCAAGTAAAATTAGCTCTGTAATAAGTGTTTTTCATATCAAAAAAAAAATTATCGTAATCGAACCACTTGACGACTATATACTAGATGTGAAAGTTTTTCTCATGAGTTTTTGAGCAAAAAAAAAACAGAACACGTGCCTTTAATAATATTATAATTACTATATTATTATCTATGAATAAAAAGAATTGCGTTGCATTTTTTATTGTTTACAGTATTTGAAAAGGTTTTATTAATATGTGTTAGACTAATTTGTATTTGAAAATAAATTACTTTTCAAAATTTAATATAATTATTCACTAGATTTTATATTTATATTTTATATTTTATATTCAGATTTTTTTTGATAGACATTATATTATTTGATTTACAATTGAAATCAAATCATTATTCATTTACTATTCATCTTATATTTCCATTAATAATGATTTATATTTTATAATATTTCCAAACACTAATCATAAAATGTTATACTTGCTTTCAGTTACTTTGTAAAATTGCAACGAAAAATTTATTTAGCGACAATGGCGTTATCGTCTTTCACTTTGCAATCATGGACGTTCAAAAATACGAGTTTCTTAAGTCTGATCACTCATATCCCGGATAACGAAAAAGGCGATTTTGATTTCAAATTCGATCATATCAATGTAGAAGATACGTTTATAACTTGCCTTACTGGAACGCAAAAATATTTGTTCAATACCAATCCCAATAAAATAACCGAGGCGAGGAAAAAATTGAAAAAGTCAGTTTCAATTACAAAATAATGTATGCCTAAACAAAAACCTAAAATTCTTGTATTTTTTTTTCAGACTAGTTTGGATTGATCGAATTTTGACAACACTGTATTTTTTTACATTGGCGTACTGCTTATATGCAATCATATCCTTAAGTTTTTGAATAATGAAATTTTTAATACGATTTTAAAAATATTCTTTTAAATCATATTAATTTTATCATGCAGTCTGTTGTGTAATATTATTATATTATTATGAGTAATGATTTAATTATAAGATATTTATAAAAAAAAAACTTAAAAAATCACATGGTGGCTGCCATATGATAAATTGTACAATAATAATTTAATTTGTGTTTATTTATTGTTAACCATAGTGTGCTATGTGATTGAACAATCAACTTTTAAGACTGGGTAGTTCAAATAAATGATTAATCTGTTCAAAATATTTCGCTCTCAGTCTCAAATGAAAAGCTCTCGCCGTATTGAACTGAATTAAAAAACGTTATACTGAGTTAGAGTCAAAACTATGTTTTTGGGCAGTTAAACTACAAGCAAAACATCAAGTATATTTTCTCAGATTTTTATTGTTACTTTTGCCGAAACTTTTAATCGATATTACCATACAAGATATTGTAGATATACCTACTTAGTTATTGAGCAGTTATAGTTCAACTATGTCTCGTCTTGATTCATACCTACGCCTGGAAATTAAATTAGCTTAGCCATTGAAATAACAAAAAAGAGTCTTTTTGGTATATTATGGTTATTTGGTTGTTATTATGATTATTTTTATTACTTTTTTTTACTTTTTGAAAATTAGCATACTGTTTGAATTTCATTTTCGAAAACAAAATATTTTTTTGAGTATTTCAATTCATAAAAATCGAATTACGAAGAGTAGTTTATGAATTTGAAGTATTTGAAGTATTTAGCATTTACCAAAGTATTCGTTTATAGTGGTACGCGGTTATTCTGCAAAATATTAGTTCATTACCCCGTTTTTCCAAATTTTAACACTATACTATAACTCATTGATTACTTGTCCTAAAATCAATTAAAACGTTGTTTTGTAACGACTTGAGACAATGAAAAAAAAATATATTTTCAAAAACATTTGTAATTTTTAAAATAATGACAATTCGTGATAAAAAAAAAAATTAATAATTAATCAGCCACGTCTGGTGGTAAATATTAATGGATAATGAATATAAT
Source organism: Diuraphis noxia (assembly GCF_037042655.1). Lineage (NCBI taxonomy): Eukaryota > Metazoa > Arthropoda > Insecta > Hemiptera > Aphididae > Diuraphis > Diuraphis noxia. Next base: position 51,584,145 of record NW_028301711.1, read on the forward strand.
ATATAGATAATTTAATTCAGTGGCGCACACAGGGGGGGGGGGGGGTTAGGAGGTTATAACCCCCCCCCCCCCCCGAAATGTCTTCCTTCATTACGAGCGTCTGGAGAGGGAGACAACCCACGAATAAATTTCTCATCAATTATTATGTCCTTATTTCTTATCAAATATATTATAAGATTTAAATAATATCATATTATTTTAATTTGATTTTGTTAGAGATTGGCATTAAATTTATAAAATTTATTATATATTTTATTGCATACATTGTTCTATTAAAACAAGTTAATTATTTTCATTTTGAATTCATTGACCTTTAAACTGTTGATAATAAATTAAAAAATTATAATATAGACCATAAAATATATTAGATGTACAAATATAGGTCATACTATTTTGATACAACGTTTTATCATTTTTTAGCATAGGACTATACTATAGTAAATTATTAATAGAACAACCCCCCCCCCCCCCCGAAAAAAAATCCTGTGTGCGCCACTGATTTAATTTATAGCAAAACCAAAGGGTGATATCCTGGTCCAGACCCCCCTTTTTGGGGGATTGAACATATATTAAAAATTAAGTCTAATTTGTATTGTTTTTCTTGAATATTTTATAATATTAATATATACAATGTATAATACAATGAAGAGTTATAAGGCCATACATGATGCAATCAATTAGGAATTAAAATAAATATTTCTAAAATTATTTCTATACAAAAGTCTACATTGATGTAAAATTTAAAAGGAAAATCCAGAAGAATATTACATAATACAATGTTTGGTTCATTTATTGGTTCTATTGTGCAGCTAATTGGTAGATTATGAATTATGATAGTTATGGTGTTTGAATGCACTTGCCTTTTAAAATAATATTGATACGATCTATTTAATTAAAGTTTTGTATGTTGTTCTCCACTAGTGCTCTATGAGGATGCGCCATGTTTGGACTTCCCTTTTACATCAGTGGTTCTAATCCGAGTCCGAGAAACAATGATATTCAGTTAATTTAGAGAAAGTTTTTTACCTAAATTTGAAAATTATTGAAAAATATAAACGTTTATCAAAAAGAAAATTATTTTGTTGTGTCATCTTGATTTATACATACCTGCAATATAAATAATATTGGTTGATAAGTAAACTTACTGTTATAAATGTGATTTTAAATATTTTATGCAAATTAAAAAGTAAATATTATTTAATTTTATGGCTGTGGTTCTCAAAAATCTTTGACATTTTTAAGTGTTCCGCGATTTTTTAAATGTTAAAAACCACTGCCTTAGGCAAATCCTGGTTGCACCTTTGATATTAATACATGGGGGTAATTTTGGCATTGATTTAATAGGGTTATTTTAATTCAGAGTTTGGATAAATCAATTTTACTAAACTCCATTACCTGATCTGATCTGCAAGTTTATGAAGACAATCGGTATTAAATCACTTTCGGTATACTCACAGTAGCTGGTGGCGTATAGGTAGGTATCTCGGGTAATTTGTCTCTTTAATCGAATTCCTAGGACCACGAGTTATCCGTGGAGGCCAATCTCGACCTCAGAATCAATCAGGTACTCCACGCATATACAAATTATAGTTGTAGCCTTGTAGATAAATGGCCAAAGACCCGACAACAAATTCCATTCGAAATTAAATTCAGTAACAAATCGCATCAATTGGAAAATGTCATTCAATTTTAATTTAGATATGTGATATTATTATTATAACAAAGATTTTTTTTTTAATTTATTGATTTTTCAACAAAGATATCGATGTATAGTGACTCGAGTACCTACGTTTTATTATTTTTAACATATTTATTGATTATACTTTTTCAATACGGTGTCCGACGACTCCGACGTGTTAATTTAAATACTACATTTTATGTAGAGCGATTGCTCACAGTATTCCTGCTGCTATAGGTACTGTTGCTATACATTATTTACTCTTCTGCCCACTTCCTAGATTACACCAAATGATAATGAAACGATATTTGAATAATCTTAAAAGAATAATTAAAAACTGAAAAATATTCACATAAATTAGATATGTACATTTTTTAAAGCATGGTTAACTTTAAAAGTGATCATATTTATTTTTATAACTTCTATAATATTAGTCTTATTTATTGATTATTTTAACAAAAAGAACAATAAATATATTGTTATGAATGTCCTCTGCACAAGTCTTCTGGCGTAGATATTTCTTCAAAGTTTAAACAATTATAGTTAGGTAATTTATTTTACTAACAATTATTGCCTATTGGACATCTTTTATAATCAGATAAGGTAAATATACCACTTCAAATGATAACAGTGACTTTTTAAGTATATACTCAAACCTTAACCATGCACTTTGCCTTTAAAAACTGTTACTCAATTTTAAATTTATGTAGAAGAGCTCTATAAAAATATTAATGACAAAATATAATTTTGTTAGATACCTAAACTATCTTCACATACAAATAATTATATTCAATCATATTAATATTAACTATTTTATCATCAGTAACTGATGGTGTCCATCAGAATAAAGAAAAAAACGATTCGATGAATGAGTCCAACCAGGCCCGTGCGCAAGAGGGGGGGGGGGGGGGTTTGGGGGTTCAACCCCCCCCCCCATGGCCGAAAAAATCGTGTTTTTCATTTTTGATCTATTACCTATATATCATATTTTCCAATCTTATTTGTAATAAATAATAATGCATAACATAATAGTACAATACTATAATAATATAATATAGTGTTGTCTTCATGTTTGCTGTTTATCGACTTTCGTAATCGTTGCCGTTATCGATAAAATATAATGACAATAAATGTATGAATATAAGTATAGAGCATACACGCCACACAACAATATTTTATTCGACCGCAATTAGTAGAACACGAGATTACACGATAACGGATTTCGGGTATTTTAAAAGTGGTTTATAATCATAGTTCATACACAACGATTGTAAGCTCACAGTGAGACGTTAGTTATAGTGTTATACAAACACGCCGTAGTTGTTAGTACGCACGACTAGTTGGTAAAAATATTCGAAACGCCCTTGATGCCCTTGATATTTGTAATGCAGATGCATTTCCAAATGTCCATAAAATGTTACGTGTAATGTCAGTTTTGCCTGTGACTACAACGACTAATGAAAGGTCGTTTTCTACATTACGTCGGCTGAAAACTTACCTACGATCAACAATGGGCGAAGATCGCTTAAATGGACTGGCATCATTGAATATACATCGTGATATAAACGTGGACATAAATCAAGCACTGAATCAATTCTTTTCTGTCCCTCGTCGAGTTAATTTATTAAAAAAATGATTTGTATTTTATAGTAGGTATTGTTAAAAAACACATTTAACATAGGTACTTACAAAATTAATAATAAATATAAATATGTTATAATACTATTTGCTGATTATTGATGTATCTATGTTATACATTTTTTTTTTTCAAAACACCCCCCATTCTAAAATCCTGCGCACGGGCCTGAGTCCAACATCAAATTGAGGTGCGTAAAAGGCTAGAACACAAGTAAGACAGTAGCATTATTATGAAAACTATTAATATTTTCGAAAATATGGCAAAGATGATAAAGGTATACAAGGAATAGTTAAATATAAATCAAGTTTTTTATACATACATTTATGCATGTCTGAAAATTTAAAAAATGAGTATAAAAAAATATATTAGGTTTTTAATAAATTAATTTATATTGTATTCCATAAAAATATTGACATTTAAAAAAATTATAAAAAATAAGCTAATGAACTTAAAGACTTTAGTTTTTTTACCATCAAAATGTTTATACAAATTAAATTAACAAATTGTCTATTTTAAAAAAATAAAAATAAATTATTTTATAATGTTATACACGGTATGATATTGTATATTTTACATTCGTATTTATAACGCAAGCTTCTATAAATTATATATTCTTTAAAAAAAATGTTTAAATATTGATTAGAGCAAATGTATTTTAATTTTTCATGTCATTATTAAACCTTATATAATAAATTTCAGAATATCAGAGTTGGTTTCCTGGTTGCTATAAAGGGTATAGACAAATTGACATCTAGTTATTTTAAAATACAAAAAGTTCGAAGCGTTATAATTAAGCCAGTGGCACTAGAGTGCCAAAAAGTAAGAATACGCTAAACATTAGACTAAAACTGCGAGGATAATAAATTTTAGTAATCCGGCTTTACGGTAATAAATACTTTTACTTAAAAAAAGCATTTAAAATTTTTTTCTGAACGGATGAACGGATGTATTTATATGTGACATCTGTATTTAAATACAATTTTAAATGTATTTTTTACAAGACTGTCCGTATTAACAAAATAGCAAAAGTGACTGCGCATTATAGCATTCACGTGAATAGCGATAGGTAGTATATTATATCGTAATAACATCATAATCAAAAGATGACGACTTGGAACGTTTTATGTTCTTATTGATGTCATAATATTTGGAATTTTGCGATTCTCAACATGATAGTTTCTCATTTCAAAAGTGAATAATACTATATAGGTACTTCAGAAATAGTCAAGTATACGAATGATTATGAGTTGAAATACGAACGTTGACATACCTAATATTATTATTATTTTATGAAATATATCAAACATAATTCGCGCTGTTATTGTAAGTAGTTAACTCTAATTATTCATATTAACGTGAAACGACCGATGAAATATTTCTACCATGTTATTTTCTAACGACACAGCGAAAGGTAAAATAAAATTATGATAACTATATTATTATGTAGACGTCGTGTGTTTCACATTAGGAGAAACATTTGGTGTCTTGCATTTTAATTAAGGAAACCTTGTGTATGTTTAACACAATAGATTGTTGTTATGTAAAAATATAATTTCGTTTCGTGGAACGTTATTTTCGCCATCACAGCTGCATAATCATTTTTACACTGCGTTCGGACGGTAACGTTTTGTCAATTGAAGTATAATTTGTGGACAAATCACCACTTTGTAAGACACGTTTAAATATTATTATATTTTTCATCGAATAGTGTTTGTTGTTCATCGTGCAGAAGGTAAGGCTAGACAATATTATCATTATTGTTTATTTTTTAAGACACATTATTTTTAGCACTTCTAAAAAAAGTTATTAAGTTTTAGTGCTTATATTAATACATGGTACAAGATTTTGTAAGTTTAAAAATTTAAATTATTATTTCTGTACTTATATTTGCTTAAATAGATTTTAGGTATTTTTCATTTGTATCAAATGTCAATCTTCCAATTTAATATAATATAGGGGTTATAATACCTATATCCATATCCAGTCATAAATGTTTTTTCATTATGAATTTATGCATGTCTAAGTCTGGTATTTAGATTTTGTATTATTGTTAGTTTAATTAAGATAAAGTGTAAGAAAATGGAAAAAAATGAAACCATCTTTGAGTATTGTAGCTTGCCTGTAAAAAAAATGTTAGTCATATTTTAATATAATATTATTATTAAGTTGAGAAGGCGTTTGAAATGCATTTATGATTATTTTATTGGGAATTTTTTTTTTACAATTTATATCCGAGCTCTATTGATAACATGAAATAATATAATATAATAGGTTCAGACTTAGAGACTTAAAATATAGATTTCTAGATAACTTAAATGACTAACGTAACTGCATAAATTACATATTATATAAATATTAGGTATAATTATAAATTATATATTTGTAAAGAAACGTTTTCAGATGATACATGTAAATCTGAGGAAAATTTAATGAAAATATTTAAACTCAATTTAAGTTGTAAACTCGAGATCGTTAAGTCAGAAGTTAAAAGTTGTAGTTAACAAAAAATAAATTAAAAAGTAATTCGGAAAAATGTATTAACATAACTCAGTTTAAAAAAGTTAATCTCCTTTTTTAACTAGACGCTAAGATCACGAAGAGATTACCTATTTTAGTCCTTTCTATATGTATAATAATATATTTGTATTTATTTTATCAAGAAGTATATAACAGGCATTTTTTGTGTTATATTATTTTTTATTTAGAATCGTATACATACAGTGACTTTTATAAGACCAACACTTTAAAAAATATTTTTGAATTTTACTCAATTGACTATTTTTTAATTAAATGGACGACTGCAATATTATATAAACTAATTAAATCCTACCTCTCTGATCTTTGCTTTAAAGTTTGAATCAACGATAGTACATGGGAAACAAAAAAAAATTAACTTAGTAGTACCTCAAGGTTCAAAAATCTCACCTTTACTTTTTAACTTATACATTTCCAACTTCCCTACAACGAATAATACTAAGGTAGCACTATGCGCTGATGATTGTTATATATTCAAGCTATAAAGACGCCGAAACAATTACCCAAAATCTTTAAGCTCACCTGAAAGAAATTAAAAAATGAGGAGAAAAATATAAAATAACATTAAACTCTCAAAAAAGCACAGCGATACTCTTCTTTAACTGTCGCCCCAAAACCCCTAGTAACTAAAAATTGTATGGAAATAGTATTCCTTGGGCATCTAATATCAAATATCTCGGAGCAATTTTGGAGAGAAAACTAACATGGAATCCACATATCACCTCCAAACTACAACAAGCTACCAAAGGTTAAAAGTTCTATACTTATTGATCATTTGACAAACTGCACTAAGCTAGAGATGTTCTCTAATGCTATATGAGCAAATCTACGGCTGTTACTTCTATACGCAGCCCGTGTGTGGGGAAATTGTGCTAAGACCCACATACACAAATTTTCGAATCAAAAGTTCTGAAAACCATATCCAATGCTCCTTGGTTTGTACGTAATAATGCATTTCACAAAAGCTTCCAACTACCCACAATAACTGAGTACATAAAAAAATTAGCAATAAACTTTTTCGACCACATAAATTCTGCTCACAGTGTGAAATTTTATAGACTAAGTAACCCACCTTTTGTACTCCGGCTCAATCATGGATGCCCATATGACTTTATTTTATAATTAGTGTTTATTAATTTACTTTGTATGTTTTTTTTTTTTTTTTTTTTTTTTCTCTGAGTTAAGAATACTGAAACGTAACCGATATCTTATCAAGTCTAATCGTTATATATTGTCCAAATGTTAAAAATTTAATTTAGTCAACAAGAAGTTAAGATGACTAACGTCAGTAAAGCTTTATTTAATAATAAAAATAAAAAAAATAATAAAATGAAAAAGTTGAGTTACTTCTACAGTCAAAATTATAGTTAAGTATATGTTTTAATATTAATTAGAAAATTAACTAAAGAGTTAAGTTTAAAATTTATATCAAAATTTACTTTTTAACTGTGTATTTGAATTCAACAAATTAAATAACTAATGCAGTAATGCCCCACTTTTTTATCAATGTTTGTATAAAAATTAGTAGGTGCCTCGATTGTATACCTATCTATATAATATAGTTATGGCAGTTTTAGTTGTTTAGAATTTATTCAATATTTTTTGCTTGGTCGATATATTATATTCATCACATTGTACTAACACTGAATCGTTTACTTTTCAACGAATTTGTACATTGAACATTGGTTTTTATTACGATAGTTAAACTATATCAAAAAGAATTTTGTTGCAATACAATTTATTGATTATATTATAATAATTATATGTAATTATTGATAATATCGAATAAATCTACAACTTTAAATAGGAATTGTATAGCAACAATTAACAATCCATTAAAATACGCATGTGATTGGAAAAAACATTATTTATGAAAATATAAATACCTAATTAGTAGTTACTCACCTTAATATTGAGAGGTCACCTACACTTTTTGCCTATGTAATATTTTACACACGAAAAACTAAAGGTAATACACGTCTTGTTGTAATGATTATAATTTACATTTTTCAGAACATAATGAGTATACAAGACTTCTTTCGAGGGCATAATGTCCTGGTAACCGGCGCGACCGGATTTATGGGCAAAGTTTTAATCGAAAAACTAGTTCGGTCCTGTCCAGATATCGGTAAAATCTTTCTTTTGATGAGACATAAAAAAGGAAAAGACACGGCTTCTAGAATCAATGAAATTTTGGACGTTCCAGTATGTTTTAATATTCATAATTTTTAAATGTATATTTTTACACATTATTTGGTGTATAGAATTGACGATTATTATATGACATTATTTTATTACACAAGAGGACTTTAATGTATTAATTACTAGTGTAAATATCACGAATTACACTGCAGAGTACAAGTATTGCAATTTGTTTTATGTAATATAAATTTTATCATAATATTATCATTTCATACATAGGTACTACTTGAAAAAATCTTAATTCAAAAACTACTGTGACATTAAATACGAAAATAAGCTAATAAAATAAATCTATCACGTCTAATGCGATTTTCTTAGTTATAAGCTAGCGATAATAAAACGAAAGTTAAATAAATTATTGTATAACAATATTGTGAGCATACTAATACAAAAACATTAATTTATAAAGGTACTATCGTTTAATGCGAAAAATATATAAAGAATAATTGCATTATGCCTTATAAACTATTGTTGTGGTACATCCTATTGTTAAATAATTATTTTAATTTATTTAATAAATAATATACAAAATATTATGTTAATAATCGTTACTCTACAATCTTTTTATTTATTTTAATTATTAAAAAAAAGTACCTAGCTGCTCATTGATGCAACATAAATATGCATTTTGGTTTTGAAAATCAATAAATGCATTCTTATATATGTTTTTACTCCTTTGGGTTCAATTGGTCACGATGACGTGTAAGTACCTACCTAATATTAAGTAGAACGATAACGATATTGTTACCATGTAATTATCGTGACGAGGATGATAATCTACATTAGGTATCGAATAATTTAGTGATCCAACTGTGTAAATGATCTTTATTTTGTTCGCAGTTATTCGACACGATCAAAGAACAAAAGCCTGGTCTCATGGAGGAAAAGTTGAAGGCCGTGTTGGGTGACATGACCGAACTGCGATTAGGATTGTCGGACGAAGATTATGATTTTTTGGCGGAAAACGTTTCGATCGTCTTCCACGTAGCTGCCAGTGTCCGTTTTGATGAGCCAATACGTGATGCGACGATCATGAACGTGAGGGGAACACGCGAAGTTGTGCAGTTAGCCAAGAAAATGAAAAATTTAAAGGTAAGTCTGTGTGGCGTATTTACCTGCTTAAAGATATACATTAATTTTCAGTCATTGCAATATATGTGGGATAATCTGTTTTAAAAAAATCAGTCAACTGATAGGTACCTATACCAAAAAAAAAAAATTAGGGGGAGGGGCTATATGAGTTATGTGTGATTATATTGCGGTCACTAGAATGAGGTTTGCTTTCTTTCTTAAACTTTTTTTAAATTTACATTTCTACTTTTCTAGAATTTAATATTATGTTGAGTTTTGAGTACCATATTATATTCTATAAGTTATAGACCTCCCACCCCCATATATGTTCAGTACGCTATGCGTCTATGAACACAGAATTAGATACATTGTTTAGTGTGGCGTAATTATAGGGGAGGGAAGATTTGGTCATCGTATCTTCCCCCGAGACTTTTTTTTTGGCACACCACATTCATACACTTATTAAACACTACTATTATATCTATATATCAATAAGTATAAAAATGGATCCATATTTCCCTTGATCATCGCATCACGCGTGAACGGCTGGACGGATTTCGCTAATTCTTTTTTTGTTGTGTTCGTAATTGTTAGGAGAAACATCTTATGAAAGAACAAATTGTGAAAGTTACGAGGTTAGAGAAATGTGACGTGATGGAGATGAAATTACAGCGGCACCATCTGCCATGTACAAAAAAAATAAATAATAATATGGCACCATCTTTCCAGCAAAAAGTAAACTGAATAAATATATAAATAAATAATTTATTTAAAAAAAATTTTAGTATCAGAATACCAACAAAACTGTTTATTTACGTGCCAGAAAATAAAGAAAGAATGTTATATATTATCATTAAGTATTAGAATAATAAACATTAAGTTTTTGAAATTTTTTTTTTTTAATTTTACCAATTTAAAATCAATATTCATAGTTAAAACAAATTTGTTTTAAATTGTATCACATTAGGGTTGTTATTTGATATACACCGTTATCTAATTCAAGTAAAGAATAACTCAAAGTGGTCTATAAATTAATTAATAAATCAAAAGCGTTAGTATTTTTAATAGGCAATTAATATTATTTGTCCTCGATACCATAAGGGAAAAAAAAAAAAAAAAAAAAAAAGGCAATTAATATTAAAATAAAAATGAATTTCTGTCCGTTTATCTTTTATGCATTCCAATTCCAATTGGTGAACCAATTGTGTCGAAATTTCATATAATTAGAATTTCAGTATTCATCCAAGCGTGGTTATTGAAATAACCACGTAGGTTACAGAAACCTACTACCATCACTTACTAAGATAATATTATTATATTGTAGTAAACCCTAGATATTGGAAAAAATATGTATATTAAACTCAATATTATTGTATTGTGGTACAAAATTGACTACTAAACAATTGGTTATGTGTATTATTTATTAATATTAGTCAGGGTAAAAAAAGTTCATTGTACGTATATGGTATATGATATTATGTAATATATTCTATAATTATATTAATATTTAAAAAAAAATCGTTAATTTTAATTACCAGATCGTGTTGTATAAAAATCAAATTTTTATTTACACAAGAACAGTATATAATAGTAATAATTTCTTTCAAACTTTAAAGTTCAAAATTACTGATATTGACACCTATCAGACTACAATTGATTTTATCAGCGATATCATTTAATTACAATTTATATTAATACTAATTAGAAATTTATTTGCGATCATTATATCATATATTTTAAATACCTTCTTTAATTTGTAATGTTTATGTCCAATTATTATATTATAATATATACCTACCGAGCTTTTTTACCAATGACTTTTTACGCTTCGAACTTTATTAGACTATTTAGTGATCTACCAGCAAAGTCATATAATGTTCAACTAAACGAGTTACTAATAAATTCTAAACCATATACATTTCAACGTTGTGGCACTGTGTACTTATTATTTCGTACAATCATGTAAGTATAACTCTAAAAACCTTCAAAATTCAATTTCATCTTACGGTTAACCCGAAAGATTAAATTGAATTTTGAAGGTTTTTGAGGGTACTAAAAAGCTGTAGGTATATAACAAAATATTTTATGATTGAAATTCATTAAAAGTAATAGAACCCAGGTGCCATGATAACTTTACCTCAGCACCCATAAGATTAAATTGAATTTTGAGGGCTGTGCAAAATTGTACACAATAAAGTATATTATAATTTCCGGGTAAAATCCATGATTTCATAAGTGTGGCTGCCCGTACACGTTACATTACTGTATCAATTGTATGTGAACATTTAAATAAAATACGTTTATTTGTATTCAAGCGAATGTATACCAATATTTTACATATTATTATACATTTTTACTATACAATGTTTGATGTTTGATGTTTGATGTTTGATGTTTGAAATGTGCTTATATGAGTTATGATATATATATATATATATATATATATAACATACAGACATTTTTTTGGGTGCGGCAATAATAGGTAAAATATACAAATAATTCATCCCCATTCTCTTCTCCAAAAATATAAGAAAATTAAGCCAATGACTGAATAATGTCTGAAACACACAAATCATGAACAAACCACAATATTAATTAATAATTATACAACAAGCACTCGACGAAGAAACTATCACAAATATCTAAAAATTAAATTTTCTCACAAGCTAAACTTGAGCCAAAAATAAAAGAAACCTAAGATTATATGTCATGCAGGTATTTTATACTTTTAAACAAAAGTTGACTCTAGACCATCGATGTCGAAGCCTCGACTAAGATTTAAAAAAAAAACTTATTAGGGACACGTGCAGACGTTGGACACCATGGGTGCAAATAAAACTAGAAGCTACTAAGGGGACTAGTGTATCCTCTAAAAAATTAAAGCATTTTACTTTAACATAGTTATTGTTTTTTAGTAAACATTATAATTATATGTTTTTTTTTCTGTCATAAACACGTTTGGCGTAATAAAAATGCTCCAAATTTCGATATCAGGACATTTTCTGACGTTTCCTCTCAAATAGTTTTTCATATAAAATTTAAATTTCTTATTTTCAATACTAAAATAAAAATATTATAATATCACGTACATCGAAAGTGTCTGAAATAATATACAAAAAAAACATAAAAATACTTTTTAGAATAATATTTACTTCATTTAACACATCTTTCTGTTATACCTACATGAGTTATATTGGCTATAACCATTCGTAATCAATGTTGTCATTATTGTCGGGAGGGTAGGCATTTTCTTCCTTGTCGTTAGCGAGCCGTTATTGGGACTGGTATGGACTCATATCGGGTTAGTTTTAAGCTGCAAGCCTGCCTACATGATTATGTCACTGCTAAATAAAATGATTAGTTTAAGTTCGTGGCTTATGCTAAAACGTATAAAATTATAATTATATTATATTATGTGATATCTAATTTATATACCTATATTTTATATTAAAAGAAATATAGTACATCTACTATGTAGTATATCTACAATTTGTATTGAGATAAAAAGATAATTGTAATTGTAATGTTATTATTAGCGAGTGTTTCTCTTGGGTTAGGTTAAGTCTCCTACATCTCTTAAAAATTGAAATAACGCCACCGTTTTTTAATACAGTAACACAAAAAAGTATGCTACAGTAAAGATTCACTTATTTATCGATAATAATATTACTGTAAATAATTTAAAAATCCAACACATTTTTTTGCATATAATATAACTTACTATCAAGCAAAGTTATTTTAAAATAGTATTCTTTTATCATGTGAGGAATTTTAACAAGTGTGGCGTCACCGTTGGGGGCAAATGGGCCCGCGAACTTTTCAAAATTCATGCACTCCCGAAAAATATTGGTCTTGTCACATAATCGATCTGACTTAATAAAATAATATGTTACAGGTATTGCTGCACGTGTCAACTGCGTATTGTAATTGTATCAGAGAAACTGTCGAAGAAAGAGTTTACGAATCACCAATTGGTTGGCGAGAAGTAATCTCAATTGCTGAAAATCTAGATCCGACTATGACTAGTATTTTAACAAAAAAGTAAGAGCCGATTTGTAACCTAAAATATTATACCTACTTCCATTAATAATATTCATAAAATGTTTAAATTGATGTTATTTTCGGCTATTTTTATCTGAAACGTCATTTTTGATCCGAGTTTAATTCGACCTGCATATTAAATTTACATAAAAAGTGCAATTTAACCATTCACATAACATTGAAATATCATATTATAGGCGGTCGTAAAACATCAAAAACATGAAATGGGGAAACTTTTATGAATTACCCATTGACTGAAATAATCATTTTACATGATATGTATTATTATTATATTATTATACCAAACGAGAGGTATACTTGTGTATACTATATTGTACATTAGTATCACTAGTGTTATTATTATAATTTAAATTAACAACGACATGATATGTTGCATATTATATCGTGTTGTCGAGTGTCGACACATAGCATGCATTATTTATTACCGAAATGGCAATAAATTATTATCACAATAATCATGCTGTTTCGATAAAGGTTTTTAGGATCGTATCCAAATACATACACGCTGACAAAATTACTCGCTGAACAAATAATTAACGAAGAACGAAATAACATACCGGTGGTGATATTTAGACCATCAATCGGTGAGTGTTCTCAAAATGCACGTTATTTTAATATTTTATTTTATTTGTTTGAAATTGTTTATCACGGGTGCTCAATAAATATTATATAAAATCGGTAAACAAAAATATTAATTTTAAAAATGATGAAAATATGAATTACGTTACTGGTAAAGGACCTGTTTCAAAAGACGTCTCTTCATCAGATGTCATCTGAAAACATATTTATTTTAAAAATGTAGATATAAGGCTGTTTTTTTCTCTTGAAATATCTTAATAAGCAATCTGTTAAAATTTTAAACAATAAAATAATGACATGGAAAGCAGTATGAAAAATGCTCTCAATGGAGGGGTACTTCGAACAAGAGTGACTTGAAGTAAAATATAAGTATTCTTAAAATAATTAAATTTTAATTGGTTTCTTTACAAATGTTTTGTATGTATGATTCCCACAGGCTATGGGTCATTTACATTAACAGTATTGATGGACTATATAAATTCATAATCAGATAACTACAGATTTTATAATCAAAAATTGATAATTTCAAGAATATATTAACTAACTCCCCTGTGTTTCCTTTTTAGAATAAATTTGAGCTTTGAAATCGAATGAATACTTTTGGAAAGCTTTATAGGATTTTATCGATCAGTCTGAAACATTTATTTATCGTGTTGTGTAAATAATGTATAAGGGTATCTACAAAATAATTTAAAATCACAATAGCATATTATTGTCCATATTATTATTTACACAAAATACCTACCAGTTGCCATTCTCTATATTTTCCGCTTTTCATCTATAAGTTCTACATGTAGTGCTGAATATACATAATTTTTAAATTATATTTAGGTATGCACCATAATTTGTTGTTTTTCTATCATTCGAAAATAACCATACAAATATTCGAATCACGTTTATAATATAAAAATTCTCAAATATTTGAACAGCTTAAAATTTTATTTGAATGGACTTATTATTTTAAAAGTATATTGAATCCTCAAATATTTTATTACAAACTGTGTACAATTTTTACAAAATTAATATAAACTATAAAGTATAAGTTTAAAATTAAATATAGATATGTGACTACTCTTGAGCTTTGTTTCGAACACTCTAGAAAATAATAAGATAAAGCTGAGCCGGTATTTTATTTGTCGAAATGTAATATTATATACCTGACGAACGTTTTATATATTTGAATAAGTAATTGCGACAAGACTGAGGCGAGTTACCTGAAAAATAATAATAAGTACCTACCTACACTTTAAAGTTCTTTTTTTTATTTGTAAAAGCT
Source organism: Diuraphis noxia (assembly GCF_037042655.1). Classification (NCBI taxonomy): domain Eukaryota; kingdom Metazoa; phylum Arthropoda; class Insecta; order Hemiptera; family Aphididae; genus Diuraphis; species Diuraphis noxia. Next base: position 51,599,187 of record NW_028301711.1, read on the forward strand.
GAAACTTCAGACATTTTTAATCAGATACAGTTCATGATAAATTATAAAGGCAGGTAATGGTAAACAAAAAAAAAAATGTATAATTAAAATGATACCTTAAAGTGGTCGATGGACAAAATAACAGAAGTTTAAGCCATTCAACGATAGAAATGTATACAATTATACTAACAGAAGTTATTAATTATTTAGGTTGATTTATGATTAGTTAGTTATTTAAGAGATCACGGAATCGACGTCTCTTCAAGCGTCTGATTGTGTTAACTGATAATGTTATCGTTGAGAGATTTGAAACTAATGTATTTGAATACATTTATAATAATTAATTGTCCAAGGAAAACTTTATTAAGAATTTAAAATGTGAAGTTACTGATAATATTATTTTACACTGTTTGCAATTTTTATAGAATTAATATACAATTTCGTATAGACATGACGTGAAACCTTCTTTTTGTTCACTTCAGAAAATAATAAGCTAAAACTTAGTAGCTATTTTATTGTTAGTAGTAGGTATATTTTACGAACATTATATATATTTGTTATTTGATTAAGTTATTGTGACAAGGCTGAGTAAATTAACTAGTTTTAATTTTTAATTTTTAAGTTAATATCATACTATAAAAATTAAGTTAAAAGTTTAAAATTACTTTTTTTTCCTCATAAAGCTACACGTTTAATAATTTTTAGACGGTTACGTTTTTTTTTTTTTCAAACTAAATATTTTCAATCTGTGACGTTCTAAGACACGATATGAAAATTTCATAAAATATAAAGTTAAAAGTAGTATATCTAGGTAGATAATCTTAGTAAAGACACATAAAATACCTTCGGGTAATTATTAGACAGAAGAACACAAGTGGTGACCATTATACGATTGAACTGACAGAATCCTATACTACAAATAATTATAAAAAAAAAATTTGAAATACAATTTAATTTCGTGTCACAATTGTGTTAGTGATGAGGGCCAAAAAGTACCTATATATTATGTTACTTTTCTAACTTATCTTCTGATAATCTTAAATTGAAAAGTAGAATCTCGATAATCCAACAGATATCAAACAAGGGTACTAAATCAACAAATAAACTCTCCGAGTTTTTGTAAAATCTCTTAAGTCTTTAATAACATTGTTTGTATAATTATAATTGTATCATAATAATATTTGAACTAACAAATAAAAAGAAGTCAAGTCAATAAATTATAATAAATAATAGAAATATATTTCATTCGGGTAAACATTATGATGCGTTTCAGACAAAAAAAAATCCCGAATTGATATAAGTACCTACTACGTTTTTTTTATACCTACCCATTTTTTTTTTTTTTTTTTTGGGAACGCAATAACTAGTGTTAATTTTCGGTTTCAATCCCTTCGAGCTACAATTCACAACAAGCCCAGAAGGAACATTATCGTGTTTGTAACATAAGTAAGTAGGTACGATAGGACGCTTATACGTCAACGACTGTTGTTATCATAATGAAAACAGAAAGAAAACACACCGTACGACATACAAATTTGAATAATATCCTAACCAAACATAGACAGCGTACACGAAAAACAAATTATGCAAATTTACAAAATCAGGCTTAAATGAATTTAAAAAAATAGTTTTCAATCTTGCTGTTAAGCGAATTTGGTTTCACATAACTCAACCTAGTTAAAACCGTATGAAATATAACCTCAGTCAGTCAGTGTGATTGTCTATACCGGCAGGGGTCGAATTTATAATAATTCATATTTGCATTGTCGTGTAATTTTACTTGTGAACTATGTTCGATAACTATAGATAAATATCTACTAAATAGCGTTGGTTCATTTTTAAAAATATTGGCTAGGTAGATATATATTTTGTAACTGTATCCGGTAAAAAATTAATCAAATCAAACACAATAATAAATATTTATAATGCATAGTTGTAATAATATGCATAATATAACTCCAAGTTCAACTATATTTCTTATACAAATGAAAATTGTTTTCCTAAACATTTATTATATCAACATATTATGCTTATAACTACTTAAATTTCTTCAAATAAGCATATAAGGTGTGTTATTCTCTAAGTATTTTTGGTACCTATCATGGTATTGTTTTTTAAAAATATTAGTATACAATATTTTCTTTATTTTTAATACTGATGGTATTATGGCCGGTGTTATTGAAAATATCATACCACGCTAATTATTACCAACCATATGGTATTGTGACTGAAAAGTAAATCAAAAATTGTCTTAACTACTTTTTTCAATACGAGTTTATTTGTGAGCCATGTGGTAAACTATTCATTAGGTATATTAATTTGATCAGTATTAATATTTTGTGTTTGAAATGTCTGGATTAAATAAATAGATAGGTAACATTATGTATATGTTATCGTTATGTACTTATATACATATAACATTCAGCTTAGTAACGTAGCTATGGGGGTGTTTTGATTTTGTACAACGATTCCCCTCTCAGTGGCTGTATTTGTTCAAAAAATGTATTTACCAAGAGATTCAGGGTATATAAAAATATACCCTCAGAGAGGGAGTAGAAAGTAGGTTTCAGAACATACCTACCTTTTTATCCTCAAATACATGATTAAAAATTAATACTGAATTCTGAAATTTGAAAAGATGTTGGTATAGGTAGTAATATTGTAATATGCAGTCAACTTAAATAAGATAGTTACAAAATGAATATAATAAAATCACATTATACGATATAAATAATAAAGAAATAATAAATTATGATCTCTATATTTTTTAATACATTCGCATCAAAGTCACTAGATTTATACCTTACGCAGGTAAATATAATTTTACTCACCAATACGGTTTAAATTTTATAGTCGCACAAAGGAACTTTTAATTTTTTGGTCAACATTATTAGGTACCGTTTCCCAAATGACCACCGTCCATAAATTATAGATAGGTGTTATACATTTACATACCATTTACAGCATATACTTGTAGTGGTATAATAGGTAGGTATTTTGAATGGTATTTAATTATATCGGTTAATTCATCACTTATTCGGTTGGCTATTATTTATAAACTATTGGTTAGTATTCGATACAACAAACCAATTATTTTTGAAAATTTTCTCTTGCTCTAAGTTTGTGACTATAAGCTTTTAGATATAATACACAATATTTTTAAAACATATTTTAAATTTTTTAAGAAAATAAATGTTATAGCATTTTATAACTCTAGTTATATTATATTCCTAATACTCAAATAATTGTATTATTCATTACAGTTATATCGACGGTCAATGACCCCATCAAAGGATGGATAGATAATTTTAACGGACCGATCGGACTAATGACGGCATGTGGCAAAGGAATTGTACGAGTAACATACGCCGATAAATCAATAATTCCCGATTATATGGCCGTCGATATTTCCATAAAATCAATGATCGTAGCGGCTTGGCATAGATCTACATTAAAGTAAGTACGCACCTAATTATTTAACGGAGTAATAATATTTGTATAGTCACGTTGTAATTACTGTAGAATACAACTGTAAATGATTACGATTCGCATTCGGTGGGTGGGTTTATTCTGTAGGTCTTTAGAATAATTTGTTTGTCGAGAGTGGCAGGTACGCAGGGAATATTCTGGTTATTAGTTTGTTAAATATTTAAATCAGATGCTCCTTCACCACTATAGTGCTGCACTGCTGCCACAGAAATGGCCGTTTGACTAGAATAGACGAAAGTAACTTGGGTGATCAATCGAGCTCATTATTCTCAGAATTCAAAATTAGCTAACTCACATCTTAACGTCACAGTACCAACATATACCAAAAGGTACTCGTATATTATTATTATCATTATTTTTATTATTATTGTATTGTTTTAAACTTCTACGATATTGTAATTTAACTTAGATGATTACATTATATTGCACTCTCCCAATTTAATGGACTGGTAATAAAAAGCATTGATCTCTTAAAAGGTATGGTAAATTGCACCTGAGTATAGATGAGTGGTTTTAGTATCTAAATTACTTCGAATTTTACTCATAGATATCTTAAATATATGTCACATTGCTAATGGTGATATAAGAATATTACTTATATTAGTTATTACATTATTATTATTATTATTACTATTACTTATACTACATTGCCAAAATATTATATGTATATATAATTTACCAAAAAAATAAAATAAAATAATAAAACTTAATATGATCAACCAACCACTCACATTATTTAATTTATATAGGTTTTACGTGTCGTAATATTTCTATATGTATAGGTATTATTAACTAGATTTGTTTTATTTTTTGCAGTTGTTTGGAGGAGAACGATGTTATCCCCGTTTACAACAGTGCATCTGTATCAAAATCTGTATCAAACAAAGAATTATTAGATTTAGGTATGAAAACTCTTGAACAATATCCATTCGATGAAATGTTGTGGCGACCATCGATCAAGTTTACGACCTGTTTTTACTACTATTACATCGTCACAGTTATCGAGCAAGTCTTGCCAGCGATATTTGTCGATGCCTTATTGGAACTGATTGGAAAACAACACAAGTATAAAAACGTGTATCAATCTATCTAGTACCTACTACCAGTACTACTTATTTCTATATTAGATGTATTGAATCATTTAATTAAAAAACAGAAATTCGTTTTGGTTTCAACTCGACGGCATCAATATAGCCATATAGGTAACCTTTAGCTGGTATTTGTTCACTAAGAAAACCGTGAAAAATAAAATATCGTATTATTATCTACAAGTTTCGACAACTTTCGATCAGAATGTATTGGCTTCTTTGCATTTTTAAGGGGTGGCGATAGTAATGTTCACACAGATCCTCCCCTGCTGTCGGTTAAAACGGGAAAAAAAAAAAAAAAAAAAGGGGTGGCGATGGGTAGGTACTGGCCAGATAACTACCTGGATAGATGATCATTAACTATTTAGTCTATAGTACCCAACGTTTTTAATAATAACTAAACATGCTATAGCTAACTTACAAATATTACTGTAAATGCCTTTATTTTTGTGTATCAACATTTGGACACCAAGCATTGAGAACTATGTACCATTGTCAATTAGGACTGAAAATAATCTTATTTGTTTTAGAACTTGCAGGGTTTATTCCAAGTATAACTTTTGGAAAAATGATTCATTATTTACACACCCGTTAGAAAATTATTTAGTGAGTCATGCGTGGTTAATATTATGGTAGTAAGGATTCTTGAACTTAATTTAATCATTGTATTATGTCGAAAACGTATTGAAGGTACATAATAAGTACATATCCTATACCAGGGATCGCCAACCAGTCATTCACGATCGGCTGGTCGATCTTTAGAGGGCTTAATCGATCTGTCGATCGTATTAAAAGTTAAAAATACCAATATTGGTTGATCACGTGTGCAATTTTGAACACTTTTTTTACATTTTATATACAAAGTAAAGATTTATTAGAGAGAAAAAAATCTCATTTTGATTTCAAACCCGAGATTATAAATAACAGGAAACGTGGTGCGTTATAGACGGAAGGTACCACAAATTCCAGGAATTATTTTTCTTGTTATAACCCATATATTATTAATAATAATTTATTATATTTAACCAACATTCTTTACGACAGCATACAATGTTTAAAAATTGAGTATGCGTTGGTATAGATTTACAAACACCAACACCAATTTGTATGCATAGAATGTATAGGTCGCTTTTTCGCGAATAAAACAAAAAGCAGTTTATAAGTGCCTTTACTACAAGAAAATCCCCGTCACACTATTAATATTCATCATTAAATAATATAGACTATTTTACAATATTATTATGTACAAAGTATAATCATCAACAAATAGCTTTCGAAGATGAAATCCTTTCCTCTAACACTCTAAACAGCTCAAACGACTTTATCGTGATTTAAACCTGACCTAAACTTTTCCGAAATCCCTGATTTTTTTTTAATTCATCGAAAACTTAATTCTTAAGTAAAATATCTTTATTTTTATTTGTTATTCAAAAAATGAAAAACATGTAAAAATAATACAAAATATTGTTATTCAAATAAATTATGTATAGAAATATAGAATTATAATACTGCCGTTTACTGTTAGTAAATGAAATAAATATATTTTGAAAAATTGAATATGAGGTAAGGTCAGTCACTCGGTTTGTGATGGTTAGACCTACCTATAAAAAATGATAGTAAAATATTACAGATTAGATAAGTATACAGTACCTAGGTTGAATTATTTTTGTCAAAAATACATCATATTTTTATAATATACTCTAAAAGTTTCAAATACTTACGAATAAATGGTTATTTATCGTTTACGTCTATCTAATTTTCTTTATTCACATCACAAGTAATACATGCCCTCTTAATTTTTATTTTTGTCATTAAAAATCCCTCGAGGCCTTGATGCATAGTTTTCTTTTTGAAGTGTGATGATTGGATAAATTAAACTGATTTTCAGAAATTATAATAGTCAATTTTAAAATATACCTACTAATACAGTAATACAGAAATATACAGTTAATATGCCAATTCATTTAAAATGTTTGATAATTCACTAGCTTAAGGTTTCATTTTCATAAGATAATAGATAGGTAAAATAAAGTTATAATGTAGCAGACATCTCCTCCCTAAAATAACACTCCTAAGCATATTATCTAAATTGTTAACAGAGCACGGATTTCAAAGCAATTGCAAAGTTATTTTCTTATCGAATTTTTGATTTTTGTCAATAATATTAACGAATCATAATCGTTTGAAGTTACTGACTAAATATTCCTGCATATTTAATGGTTATTGCATAGTTTTGCATATTTTTATGGAATTCGAAATGTATTGAATATTGGAGCGAAATTTAAAAAAGGTATAAAATAATTTTTTGTCGAGTAGAAAAATCAAAAATTAATTTTGTAGGCACTTAACAATAATAAAATTATTATATAGATAAAGATAAGATAACTAATCGATTACTATACCTAAACTTTTATGTCAGTAAGAAAAAAACTAAATATTCAAAATATTACATTAAAACATTTCAATAATTGATTAAATAAAAAAAAATCAAGCTTTTCCAGTATCGAAGTGAACGACACTTCAAATAAAAATAGTTATCTTTCTAATAAAAAAAGTTCTAGTAATTCTATAACAAGTAAATAAAGTACTTTTAGGCAAAAATGTTTGACTTGTTATTTATCAAAACTCAATAATACTTAGTTACTTAAATATGCCCCCAACCACTTCAATTGATTTCGAACAATCGTTCTCGGTGTTAAAAATATGTTGACAGATAAACGTCACAGCTTTACTGAAGAAAAACTAAAAATACATGCGATTATTCATTTTAATAAAAATAAAAATGTAAAATATATATTAATTTATATTTCATAAGCCTTTTTACCAGGGCTTGAAACCGGTATTTGATACCGTTTTTGAATACCGTTTAAAACCGTTAAAAAACGAAATCGATATCAAAACCGAAATCAAAAACAAAAAAAATCAATAACGGTATTCAAAACCGAAATCGAAATCCTAATAACTAAATACCGATATTCAAAACCGAAAACGAAATTGAAAAAAAAAATACCGATATTCGAGAGCAAAAACGAAATCGGAAAAAATAAATACCGATATTTGAAAGCAAAAACGAAATCGGAAAAAATAAATACCGATATTTGAATCCAAAAACGGAAACGGAAAAAATAAATACCGTTATCCAAAACGGAAAACAATTTAAAATGAACATATCACATTTAAACTTAAATAGCTAAGCTGTTATAATTACGGTCAACTGAGGAGTGTTGGGTCGTCCGAAGGAAATAAAGTATAAATATAGGAGTCGTGAGATGCGGGTAATTAGATTGCAAATTCACTCTAAAGTCTAGACTATAATAATATTTATATATAATACTCTATAAACAGTATTATATTCTATTCATTATAAGGAATAAGTAATAACCATGAATTAAGATATATATCTTAATTCGTGGTAATAACTAATAACTTATATGACGTAATAGTATGTAAATGTAAAATGTTGTAACGTATGCCTAATTAAATTGTATATATAACTATAACTGTTTAGGTATAACTTTGATGTAAGTACTTTGGTAATTTATTTTATAAATAAACAGGATGTAAAATAGATTAGATCATATTTTATGGTGACAGGTGTATAATTTATAAATTTTTAATAATATTATCTCGGAATTAAAAATAAATTGATTTGTAATTTTTCACGAATATTTTAGTCTGTAAAGTTTTATCATAAATTCTATATCAATATAACTTGTACACATTTGTATAATATACTGCCCAATATTACTGAGCACAGTTGTTATTCTTACAACTTGTATTTCTTACAATAATAAATCTATTATAAAATCAATGGTAATATTATTAGTATATTACTATATATTTGGTCTGGTCCAAACTCCAAGTTGTTAAGGTCCCCATGACACCACACACTGCAGCGGTGGCGGTGGCGGTTCTATTGTTTTCTTTACCGCCGGTGCCCGGTGGAATATAATGACGCCATGACATAATAATAATTTTACAAAAACGTATTATTGTTATTGGGATAATATCTAGCTGGCGATCATTCGAGTTAGTACTTCGTATACCACAACTCGTACGTATTCAGACCTAAATATTTATACCGTAATTACTAATTTTACTATCGTCTCTCGTTGTCTTTGCTATATTTAATATTACTACAGCATTACATTGCTTATAGTATTAATTTATTAAAATGGGGAGAAAACAAACTAATCCTGTAAGTAAGTTATACTTTACTTATAATATTCAAAAAGATGAATCGGCGTGCAATATTCAACATTGTCGACGACCTATACTAAAAGGTAGCCATAGTTACAATCTCGAAACGCTAACCGCATTACCGCAAGGTGAAATAGTTTAATATTTTCAACCAGTGGGGACCACGGGAATCGAAAATGAACCCAAAATCGAAAAAAAAAATACCGGTATTCGAAAACAAAAACGAAATCGGAAAAAATAAATACCGGTATTCGAAAACAAAAACGAAATCGGAAAAAATAAATACCGTTATCCAAAACCGAAAACGAAATCGGAAAAAATAAATACCGGTATTCGAAACCGAAATCGAAATAGGAAAATTTTTTTTCGGTTTCAAGCCCTGCTTTTTACAATATTTAAATATAAGTACTAATATTAATATAAATATCTATTTTGTAAATAATTTACATTTTATTTTGTTGCACATTTAAATTTTTTTTTATTCATCTTAAATATAAGTAAGTACTATTTCTAGAAATACCTATATTAATTTATAATATCCTTTTTTATTATATTTAAATATACGAATTCTGATATTTTTAAAATTTTAACCGCATAGGTATATTATATTGCATATTTTGATATTTTTTAGAGTATTAAAATCCTCACTCTAATTATAAGTTATTATTTGAAGATAATTTTTATTTTATAGACCTGAATACCTTTTTTCCATTTTAGGCGCTTGTTACCTTTGCAACAAAAAATCTATATAATAACGATGGCTTTATCTTACTTTACAACAAAAGCTTGGAAATTTGAAAACTCAAAGTTTTTGGGATTAATCGATAAGATACCAGAAGTGGATCGCAAAGAGTTCGACTATAGTTTCAAAGATATAGACATCACCGAATTTATGAAAAATGCGACAATCGGCTGTCAGAAGTATCTGTTTAATTTTGAAGAGTCAAAACTACCATATGCGAAAAAACTATTTAATCGGTATGGTGCCTTTGAATTAATATAATAATTTAATAGTATTTCATCACAAAAATAACATGATCATTACGGGATTTTGCTTTTAAAAAATCTTATTCAAACTAACATTTTCAGGTTTATATGGATGGACAGAATATTAAAAACGTTCCGCGCAATCATTTTTGTGTACGTTTTATTTTATTTCAATATTATACCAAGGACATTCCTCCCTGATATAATTTGTTGTTTTTAATTAATTTAGTCCAATTTTTATTTTAACTTTTAAGGATATTAACTTATTGGGAAACATGTTTTCATATTTATGTAATATATATTTATATATGTGTAACTATTCGGTATGATGATTGTTCTTGTTTTTGTTTCAAAATATTGTCATTATAATAAACAGCTCTGAATGTAATAATTGAATGTTCTCAAATACCTCATCGGCTCAATATAAAAACTTCTCCGATTTATACAAATTTCCAAAAATATAGTTGTTAGCAATAAGAATCTAGTTTTGTATTAGCTTGTATTTTTTGTTTTTGTTTATTTTAATTTATGTTATAATCATCTTAAATAAAAAAAATACACGTATGACAAACCTACAAATAGCTGGTTTATACATCAAATTCCTTGACTTCGTTAGGAATCTCTTTGCGCTAGAAGCACAGACTATGTTAAGCTATAACGATATGATAAATTTTACAAACTGCCCACATTTATACATAATTTATTACTATTATTATTATTATTAGCTTCAAGTTATGTAGCTTATTAGGACGTTACACATGAATATTATGTTGTTTCTATTTTACAAATGTACATCATAGAAAATAGAAAAAACTATATTGAGCAAGAACCATTTTGGTGGTAGGAATGGTTAAGACTCCAAGTTATTATATAATAAGTTGAGGAGATTATTTTTGAAAAATCGTTTTTATTATTTTGATATCATTTATACGAAAAAAAAATATATTGTTCCAAAATCCATTATTTTTGTGTTTTTCTAACTTGACGAACTTTTTTCTTAGTTCCGATATCGAAAAAAATAAAAAATAATATTTCACAGCCAGAGTTCCACATCAGAGTGTGATGAAAATTATGTTTCTTAGTTATGACTCTGGATTTCTCGATTTTTTCCCACGCAAAACAGGTTAGTGTTTGTGTTTAGTGTTTGTGTTAACGACCTTTTAACCTTTAACAACCTTCTTAGTTAACATATGGGTGAAGCTTCCTCCTATTAGTCTTTATATCCTTACTAAAAATTAAATATAGGTACAATGATTTAGCTAATGTTGGGAAATTATGAATTGTAGAAACCAAATAAAAAAATAATAAATTCCCAACACAGCGTTAAACAATTTTTAACTAGTATTGATATTGTATAGAAGCAAATAAATTTGTACCGATTTATCAGTTTTTTAAGTATACTAGAAATAGGTAATATTGACTTTCATACTCATATCAAGAGCACTATAGTACCTACAATATAAAATTATAAAATAATGATAATAAATAATAATACCCAACATACGAAATTGAACATTATAATTAGCTAAATACAATTAATGTACAATTATTATAATCTTACTTACGTGTAGTCAACTATATTACAGATTAAGCATTTTACCTATACCTATTTATGAGGTTAGGTAAATAGGTAGGTAATCAATTTTCTCGTAGTCGTAGTACACGCTACTTATTATTAAATAGTAAGCTAACTAAATTTGGTACCTATAGTAGGTTTATCAAAGATCAACATAATATATTGATAATCTTTATAGTAAAAAAATAAGGTACTCAAATCAGTTATTTTTCTTGTCTATGATTTGAAAAAGAAAAAAAACAAAACAACATTAGGTATTTCACAAGATTATGTAATTTATTTGAAACTCTGAAATAATTAAAACTAATTATTAACTATTGATGTACAATCAATGGTAATAAACTAATAACTAATAAGTACATATATAATATTACATATTATTATTTTAAATGATTAAAACTCCCATTGTGTGCGTGTTTATCATATACGGTCAGGAATTTCTTTGTATATCACTTAGGCCTCGTGGTTTTTATTTTGTTTAGGACCTTTCATCAGAGAAATAAAATCAGTAAATTGGTTTCAAAAAAATTATGTTATCTCATAACATTTAAAAATTTAAATAACAAGGGGGTTACTTAGATAGTTATAAATAAAGTACCTGCAAAGTAGGTAATATAAAATACATAATAGTACCTATACAATAGTTTGTGTGACTGTGTGACCGGGTAACGTGAAGGTGCTCAGTTTTCCGCAGCTATGGTACATTTGATTCTACTGCACTCCATGCTTCCTTGTAAGGTCGACTCGTTTGATTCAGCGGTACGTGTATTCACAATTCCCAGGTGGTTGTAAAAAGTTGTCATTTTCGTAGAAGAATTAGGTTATATCAATTAAAAAGACAATATTTAGCTGTTTTCTATAAATATATACATTATACCAAAAAGTCGCAAAGATTTCTTAGATTATATTTTAAATATTTGGCCATAGCCCAAGACAGTAAATAACTGTCATGGTAAAACATATTAAATGATTACCATTATTATGGGTAAAATATTGAAATATGGTAGAGCATAATACTTAGGGCACAGTAACATTTTCAGAAAACCCTATACGTACCTTTTTTATTTGTTCCATATGTACAATGTTCTTAGAAAGCTTTAATTCAAAATGAAAATGTTTAGTTTTAATTTTAATTTTATTTATCAATATTTATTATTATATTCTCAGCGGAGCGATGAACGTGTTGATGTTACAATTATGAGGTTTTTAAATGTATTTTTACTATTTTTTTTTTTTTTTTTTTGTGAGTTCACGATAAGTTGTCGAAATAAAGATACGATTCAACTTCAGTAGCTTTTGTGGTTGGAAAGTGAATCTAGTTGGTGCATTGGGTAGGTCAAATTTAGAAATTCTAGTACTTTTCAAAAGCACCGATAAAACAAAAAAAAGTTAAGGGAAAACAGGAATTTTTGAGAAAATCAATTTTTTAGTTTTTTGTGTATCTCTAAAACAAAGGAAAATTCGAAGGTGAGGAAGTTCTCATTCCGAGGATCCACATGATCCCAACCGATATGCTGTTTGAGTCTAAACGACTTCAATTTCCGATCCGTCTTGCATCCGTCATGACCATCAACAAATCAAAAGGTCAATCCTGGAAAGTTTGTGGTCTGAATCTAGAAAATCCATGTTTTTCACATGGCCAATTATACATGTTCACGGGTCGGAAGACCATCTGCGTTATATTTATTCTTGTGCCTAATGATAAAATTAAAAATTTCGTCTATCACATGGCGTTTCACTAAATAGTGGAAACCATGAACAAAAATGCATGGCCGATAAAGAATCATTAAAATACTTGATTTGATTTTTTTTTGGAAGGGGGGGGGCAAAACAAAAGTATTCAGTAGCCATCCATTAAAAAGTTTTCTATAACCTTACTATTAATAACCTTGTTCTACAAATAAAAATATACAAATTTAAATAATAAATATAAATTATAATAATTGATAATACAATTTATCAAATAAAAATATTAATTATAATTTACATTTTGATATAACAGTGTCAAGCAACATTATTTTACTAACCTTTACATAATCTAAAATGAATTTCCAAAAAAGAGTAATAATAAATTAAACTGATACCTCATTTTTCTATCAAATTTATATTTATATTTATTGTTTTATTTTCATTTAACCATAAAAAAGTATAAAATAGTTTTATACCATAGGTTCAAGTTGATGAAGGGGGATAATTGAGCCCTTTACAATGTAATATGTAAATGTATATTGTATACGCCAGGCAGTAATGCACGTCGCCGCTGCCGACGACGACACAGCTGCAATATTGCAGTAGACGTATTATAGGAGTAATGAGGGTTGTAAAGATGTGTGTGTGCGTGCGGCAAGTAACGCGAGTCACTAGGTAACAATACGGCAAACTTTATACTTCTAATAACTAATTAAACAATTATTTTTTTGGACTTTTCTCTTTTGATGGCTCATTCTTCTTGCGTAAGAAAAATATATTTATATAAAGATAATTCGACATTTCGAAGCAACTATAACTTGTTAGTGTAGTTTAGCTCTTCTTTGTCCAGACGCTCTCTAGCTTTTTCTATAACACATTCGCTGTATATAGTTAAAATAATAATGGTAACCATATGGTATGCGTGTAGGTCTCAAGCTTCTGATGAAATGGGTGGCTGAATTATTATCGAGTCACTAGAGAGAGAACTCGATAATTAGTAGTAATTAGAATATAATATTATGTATAATCGACAACGAAATTCAATCTATACTACAGTAGATTATAATCAAACGTGTTTTGAAAAAAGTCAGTTGACACGCACAAAAATATCGTATTTATTAAAGAGTACCCCTCCTTTGCGTGGTTGAAAAAACTCAACTATTTTATCATATTCCAGAAGTACAGTCATCAACACTAGTCCCAAGAACAATATCGCCGTTGGAACAACTGAATATAAAGAGACGTATTTATTTTTACATAAAATTATGACGGAGAAACAACACTGCGGGGTTAGAGTGATTTCAAACACCCCACCACTATTAAACAATTTTATCATTAAGATGTCATCAGCACACTATTTTCTCTCTCTCTCTCTCTCTAATCCACGAGCAATATACCAAAATTGCGTTTTATGTTAATATTAGAATTAATTCTCACCTGCTATCTTCAAGCTTTAAGAATTAAGAACTAAAAAAAAATAACTTGAATCTTTGAGAACAATATTATATCTGTGTTCCTACATTGGCTATTGTAATGTTCATACAATTTACGAGCGTGTAAATCATCACAATTTGAATTTTTTTTTTAAATTTCATATAATAGATGAACATACGATTTGATATTAATGGTAATAACTGCACGAGGTTGGATTCTGATAAACATATTATCAATTATCTATTATATAGTCTGTAGGTCAGACGTCAGAGAGAAATTAAATGGTGGTTCGATAGCATTTTCTTAATATTTACTATTTACAACGAACGAAGACGCGAGCACACGGCTCTGGTACGAGATTACGAGATCATTAAATCAACTTAAGCAGACGTCTCCATAGCACATACACCTAATAATGTTTTAATTGTTCTTAATATTTCTGTACTCTTTGACCGTCGTACACTTTTACTCTCTAAATTTTTACAAAAACTGATATTATAGGTTCAATTGACTGTCCTGAAATTCTCTCTTTTATCTGTTTTAAAATAAATAGCCTTAATACTAGAGATCCAAAACCTCTTTATTTACTTTTTCAACTAAAAATTATATCTTGAACTCTCCTGCTAACCTTCTTATGGCTGCAGGTAATACTTTTGTCTTTGATTATATTTGAAAATTCATTGTTATTATTATTATTGTTATTTTTTTTTATTATTTACTTTTAATTTTTATTATTATATTCAATCTCTAATTAAGTAAAAACTATAACTTATTGTATTATGTATTATCTTCGCACATAATGTTAATATTACTATGTTTTAGGACTCGCGTCCGTTTATATTAAATAAATAAATAGCATGTGTTACAAGTGCTCATCCGTCTTTTTTTAGACACAAACATTTGTTTCCCTTATGTGATTTCTCTTATATTATTATCTTTTATTTTCTTGACATCGATGACGCTATTGAAACCACTTGCACATGACTTCAATAGAACGTATATTATGTCTCTCTCAATACGTATAAAATACTTTCTACGTATATTACAATATTACACTGTCTATTATTCTATATTGCTACATTCGTATCAACTATTATACGCGTATTGAATACAGTTACCTCGTAATAATATTATAATATCTAGCATCTTTTTTGTTTAAATTATTATTTTAATGTACACTGTAATATATTGTAAATTTAAACTGTACAACTTAAAATAATACATTAATATTTATGTATATTATCCATTATCTATAATCAATAAGAAAATGCGAAAAAAACGTCTTATAAATCTTATAAGCGTCATATTAGTTTTATCGTTCATTAGCTTTTGTGGTTTCGTTAAGTTTCACGAAATGTTGCTAGTTTTATTTATTTTTGACGAGAAGGTTAGAAAACATACCTAATTGTAGATTAAAAGCCACTGATTAATTAATTAAATCAGAAAAAAAATAGTTGAAAATAAAATAATTGGATTAAACTTGAGATCGAAATTGCGTAATCCAACCATTTTTGTAACATATAACCATGGTAAAAATTAAAAATTATTAATACATAGACGCAAAAAATTTTTGCAAAAATCTCGTCATATTATATTCGAATCTAGAGTAATATATATTATACATATAGACATATTATAGTCCTGAGTGATTGCACCTCGTCATTAATTTTTTCCTCACAAATACTGTTTTCCTTTTCAGATAGATTATTGTACTCGACTTTCACGAGTTGTGAAACCACAAAGTGGTTACGAAAATTACACGTTAGAATTTGCCTCTATTGATTTATATTTGAACGTTCAATAATTATCGCGTGCAAGAGTGGCGATTGCCGCTAATTGTAGTTGATGTAATAATTATTGTTATTATTATTCTATGCTATAATACTGATATCATAATAATTATAATAATAATGTATAGTCATTGTAGCGTTTTTATTTTACGGTATTCTACGATTTATGGACCTTAGCTGCAGGAGTAATACAAATAATTCTGATGCATAATAATAATAATAATAATAATAATAATAATAATATAATATGACAGGTATTGACAAATGTCAATATAATATACTTGCCGTTTTCACATTTCAATCTACATGTATTGAATCTCTGTAGAGGACAGGTTTACTCTGAAATCGACATATTTTTACGGTATAATGGCTTTATACCACGCCACTAAAGCCGGTCGTATTTATATTATATACCTACCTACTATAGTATCTCGGTATAGACGTTTATAAATATAAATAATATATAAATCCAAACGAAATACCTACATACATATACGTAGTGTTATATTTATATATATGTGTGTGTGTGTGTATATGTATATATATATATATATATACGTGTGTATACTAAATATTTATATATGTATGGTTTATGTATATAGTGTCATATAGTATTACACTATTATTAACTTTCGTAACTATACAAACATCAACCAATAATAGTGTCAAGTGCCTATCTTTTATTATATTTGTATGTACAGCCACTTAGGCAAATATGGAAGGTACCTAAATGAAAACAATGAACTGTGTGTTACCTATTAGGTACTATGACTAGGTACTATGATTATTAATTTTGAGATAAAACCATTAAACCATCCATTAATATTAAACATTTCAAAAATATTTTTGATTTCAACTTGATGAATACTTTTTGAATCAACGGGTAAAACTTAGTCATTTTTACAGTCAGTTAGAAAATTAACTATTCATAGTTAAGTTAAAAATTCAAAAATTAATAATTTTTTATTTTCAAATCACGCCCGCTTTTGCAGGTACCTCAGAGATCCTCAGAATATTTTGTTGAACCACTACTTAAACATTTAATTACAATAATGGGACGTTATTATATGATATTATACTATTATTGATGTGGTAGATAAAAGCATCATATCCGATTCCACAGATAAAATATAATAATACATTAATTGATCAAGAATCATACAAATTACCAGCCGACTTTTCAAACACTTATCATATTCTTGCTTATCTTTTAATTATTAGAAAAATATATTACAATGCAATTCTGCATATTACATCTATAAATAAATTTAAATGTAGCCTGCAACCACAGTAACACATTATACCTAATTAATAATTTTATTTTATACACTTTTAACGTAACACAATATTGTTTTTATATTTGTGGTATTGTATGATACACACACACAATATACAACTTATATTATTAATTCAATATTTGATCAAATTAGTTAGATAGTAAACATGAAAAAAATTAATGTTACCTATTACATTTTTGTATTTAAATTGGAACATAATCGAATTGCGGAACATCGTTGGTTTTTCAATAAGTTTCCAATATTTTTTACTCGTACAAGCATTAACGATTTTTCCAAACTACTGTTTTATACATTACAAATCGATTTGCATGCATATTATAATATTATAGTATAAGGACCTTGGGAGAGTCATTTGCTAACATTAATATTTCCCCATTTTTTTTAAGCATAATATTGAAAATTCGCCTCTATTTTATTATATGAACTCACGTCGTTCGTCAATATTTCTATTAGCTGATACCTATAGATATACCAATAATATTACTAGGTATTATTATTATTTTATGGCAATGTTACGTCATAATACCAACAATTTTTAATATATTATTTCGACATAAAAACACGGTCAATTTTTTTCACAAACAATATAAATATAGCTACCTACGTGATAAATATTTTATTGAAATTCATTTAAATTATTTGTACAATTTTAGATGTTTGGAAAAATAACCAAAAACAATTACAAACAAAAAATGGATGGAATATAAAATACCTATTGATTAAGGATGAAAGGAGCAAAATAGTGTAATCCAACACGGATATTAAACAAAGTACTTGATCATAACTATTTAAACAGTTGGATTAATATTAGATAATAGTATAATACATATTACAATTATCAAATAAAATTATAAATGGCATATAAGTGATTTATATAAAACATTCATGTAATAATATAATATTATATAATATTATTATGTCATTAGATATTATAATTTATATAGGTACTGCACTTGAACAGTTTACCTACCAGTGTGTTTTCATTTGTTGATATTTCCCAGTGGACAAATTCCATTCGTCGCATGCACAACGATACATGCAAAACACTAAACATTAACTACCAAACACAAAAAATAAAAAATAAAGGTCATATGTCGCATTTACTGAGATATAATATACCGTCAAATCCTACCTACGTAATTTGTAGATTTAATATAATACTCACGTCATATTGTCCCTTATTAAATTACACAACACCATTTGGTTGAAATCAGAGGAGGGGGATTAACCCCCACAAAAAAATACGACAGCAATTCCCCCCTCGAAATTTTATATAGATTTTTGCCAATATGACTATACAGCCGATGAGTTGATTCTTATTACCCGTTTGCATCCGTGAAGGTATAAATAATAAATATATAATGTTTTATTACAGCTATATATTGCTATGTTATATAAAATATGATGCAAATATTTGCAGCACTGATATTATCTATCTATGAATTTGCTCACACAGGAGGAGGAATTAAGGGATCATAGTCTCCAAATGTCTTGCTTATAAAAATGTATTACTAAAAAATTCCCTTAACTTTTGTACCACAGTACAGCAGTATATTACTGCATAAAATACATTATATACTAGATATAACTGGATAGGAACCCAGGGTGTAATAAGGAACTTTTCGCCCTGGGGCTACAAAAATATGACCACCAAATGTAACAATTTTTCATTTAAAAAAAAAACTTTCATTATAATATAAACTTATAATTAAATTAATTTAGTGGTAACATACTATTGTGTATACTCTTAGAGGTAGGTATAGTCGTATTATAAAAATATGATTATTAAACAATGTTATTAATGTTAATTGTCTTCCTAAATTATGAGTCAGAAATTGATTAATAATTGATTATAATATCATAATATTGATAACGGAGGTTATATTAGTTTTGATATTCAGTGCGTTCAAAATATTTTGATTTATTATAATGATATCATAAATATTATAATACCTACAATCTATACCCATCTCATATCTATTTAGATACCTACCCCTTAACCAAGTGAAAGGAATTATGAGATGATTAAAACAATAGCAATTTAAATTTAAAAAAATTCTCACAACTGAGCAAAACAGCGGGTTGTAAATTTTCTCTTCCCACCCCTAAATACGACCCTGCAGTATCCTTTTATACAATATTTTACGTTTATATGTACACGCCCGTGACAGCTAATAAAACACAATTATATACGTATTATTATTATTATTATTATTAAAGTTGACGTGTATCATAATATTATTGTTCATCGTCCGTTTGGGGTCGAATAAGTATAAATTACCAAACGATAATTAATCGGAACAATATTTTGCAGTTGAATACTCGTAAAGATAATATTGCCATAGTGGCATAGTACGTAGAATAATATTATTAAACTGCTGCACCATAAAATATAATATTTCTATATACTCGTTTGACATGCATATATCATAGCCTTATAAAAAAATCACAATACATAAAACATTAATATAGTTACTTAAAAATCCATACTATATAAAATAAAAAATATTTACAGGCGGGTGGCAGCATAATTTAAGAAATTATAAATTAAATTTAAATAGCATTTGAAATAAGAACGAAGCAAAATAAGACACAGACAATAAGCTTAAGTCGTTTAGTTATAAGTCATAAGTGTACACTCAAATACTTGATTGACCGTCAGCCTGTACTGTAGTAGTGTGTATGAATGAGTTATAATCGTATATGTTATGAATTATAATTTATATTAAAACTGACTGTGGTTCTGATGAATGATATTTAAAGAAATATATGAAAAAATGAAATATTATGCCCAAAAAAGTAATGTCCCATATAGAAAACCAAAAACTAACTAGTAGGTAATATCATATAAAAAATATTACACTAGTACCTACTGAATATGCAAGCAAATTTAATATGTAGCACAAAATAACAAATTAGTTTTTGTCGTTTCATGAAACATATTTTTACTCTATATAGTATATAAGATTCCGTAGACAGGAATTTAATATTGGAGAAGTGTTATCATGAAAACAATATATTATACTTACCTAATAAAAAATACTTAAAATATGTTGGTAACTATAATAGATAGTTTTACATGATTGCAAATACATTTATATACTTTCCATTTTTTAAGGTGGGTTGAATTCCTAAAGCACCCGTGTTTACAGTTCTAGCTGACTCTATATAGATGGCCATTTTTTACGATTTCGCAATAAAAAATAATATACCTATACTATACCTAAATGCAAATTTAACGCTATACGCCTTTTGCCTATCTGTGTATAATATTATGCATTATATGTCGTTTCGTTTACTGACCAATACCCATCACCACATAACAATAATAAATTTACGGCCTTTTTAGCACCAGAGAGCGTTTTTATTTATTTTTTACGCTGCGTCGTCGTCGCCGTCGGTAGGTATAACCTATCGGCGATGGTACAAGCGCGCAGCTTCATTACAATTTATCACTCGTCGTCGTCGTCGTCAGTCGGTTCGATCCGACCCGACATCGTGATATACATCACAGTCTCAGCGCGTCTCTCTGTCTTCGCAGTGACAGATTCATTTTCGATCTCGTCGTTTTCGTCCGCCGCCGTGAACTGTAACGTGATACAACAGCAGCCCATACCAATATACAACTGCCGAGTGCCACTGATAAATTATAATACGGGTATTATATTATATTATTACATTTTTGTATGGGATATTTTTCCGTATAAATATCGAGATAAATGAATAATTCTGATTATTCGGTGAGATTGCATATTGTAATAAATAATTGTATAATATTATAATTAAATATAATAATTGAAATATTGTAGGTAGGTCGACATATAAAATAAAATAATTTACGTAATACATATGTCTCGAGAGGGGGAAGTGATCGGCCGATGTCGCAATATATTATGATAGTATATGCCTTAAGTTGTGAAAAAACTTTCATAAACAAATTTAATTATTAAATAACTTTGTGGGGTTTAATTTTTAATTTTTTTAGTAATTGGAAATTTCACTTTTTTTAACATAACCGAACTTACCACATATTTGCTGATGTATTTTAAAAACTTTGCAACTTTTTATCATCTTTTAATTTTTAATTTACAAACTAGTTTATTGTGGCATCAAATGATAATACACATAATTAAACATAATTATATTAATTAATTTTAAAAATAAAGTGAAAAATAAATAAATTAGCATTTTTAAAAGTAATAAAGTAGTTATACCTAATAAACAATAAAATATTTAGACTCCCACCGCTTTTAAAATAAATAGAGTTCTTTTTTCATAACTTACCTTATATTGATACCTAATATCTGATATAATGATTGAAAAGGCTGAAAGACCGGGATTAACTTAAACATTCTAAATATTAAAAAGAATTAGTCTTTAGGGGAGGGATAGAGGAGATTAAATGAGAGAGAGAGAGAGAGAGAGAGAGAGAAAATTATATTGATTTGCTTATAGTCTATAGGTAATCTGGTACCTACTGAATCTGAGTATTGACTATTGAGTATAATCGAACTGATTTCATAGACCAAGTTTTATTTTGTGTATAGCTATTGTCGACTATTGATGTAGGTATATATTAAAGACTTAAGGCTGCGTATTTTGTTATTAGGGTAAACAATAATATGGTTTAAGGGGATTGCATAGTCTATTATTTCATCCAAAATATATCAATCTCTTATCAATCACACTGATGGAACTGTTAACATGATAAGTCTTCCGAAAACTAATTTGAATTTGTAAACATGTCTACTTGAAATCGATCAGTCTACTTTTTAAAATTTCGATCTCCAACTCCTTTAAATTTGGTCTGAATATTTAAAAAATTTAAAAATTTAAACATTTAAAGTATTGATTATTCACTATTTAAATCTAAAATCTTAAAATGTGGCTTGATAGATTTCAAGAGGACATATTAAGGAATTAAAATCAGTTTTCAGAAGTTTTATCGTATCATTAGGTCCATCGGTAGGATTGACAAAAAGTGAATACAAATTAGCATACATCCTTCACTGTTCACGCGCGCGGCGTCGTAGCTGCAGTGACTTGTGCCGTGCGTGTCGCGTACGTACCTAAATGTTTTTCTACTACTCCTTCACTAAATAATTTTGTTCTAAGAATCTGCAGGTACATACCAGAAGGTCTATATAATAGGCAATAGCCATTTTTACGAATAATGTCATATTGGAACGTCTAGAGTATAAATTATAACACATGATTAAATATATCCGCACTGATACTAATTATTGTAAAATGCTAAATAATGTCTGCAATTCTGCATGTACAACTACAGTATGTCAGTATGCATTCAGCATTTCAGCCATAAAATTGTTTATCGAGTTTCACGCTGTATGCATAATTTTCACTTTCTTACGTTAATGCACAACAAAGATTATAATATACAGTGTATTAGGTTTTAAAAATGGATAGCAATATTTTTAATATTAAAAAGCAAAAAATTAGATTATCCCGAAGAAAAAACACAAAGGGCATGTATTATAAAATAAAAGAAATACATAAGGTCACAATTTTTTTTTTATAAGCATTCAAAAAGTTTGAATTTTGACAAATTACGTAAAAATCGCGAAAATTCGCAAATTATTTTAAGCTAGAAATTCATAAAAAAATTTTAATACAAGATTTCTTACAAGTTTGTCAACCTTTATCACAAAAAAAAAAATATATCCACCAGAAAGTCAAATTAAGTTTTTCTTTGAGCTTTGAGATTTAAATGTTTACAACATTAGATTTTCACTAGATTTCTCATTTAGCGATTTTCTTATTTTGGTGTAACTCTAAAACAAAAGACTATACAGATACTTGAAATTTGCACTGAATATTTATATAAGCATTTGCTATTCTTGACAGATAAATCGCCTCCATTCAGAATCGTTTTTCGTATACAATGATATAATATCGTTAGATTCAAATTTCATTCCATCCATTACAGTAACCCACTTGTAACCTACTGTACAGCAGAGCGACATCCACTTTCCCGCTATATTGTACTTGCAATTTGATTATTTCATGAATATAGCTTTATTTTATTGACCAACAAATTAATAGTTGAATAAATAATTTCTTACTACTAAATACTAATGAAGTAATGACTGTAGAATCCGATGTTTCATATTTTAAAGATCAATAAAAAAAAAAAAAAAACATTCCTTATAACATTATACAATTAACATTATAACATTATACAACAACGGATATGTAATTATGATATTATTATCAATTATCATCACCCGTATTACAAAATGATATAATAATATGTTCTCAGAACCTCCGCTCGCACCGTTTCCCAATCTAGTCGGTAGTGCCACTTATGATCATTTACTACGCACACACCGCACAGCTCGCACGCACGCACATATATTATTGCCTAATCTGAACTCCTTAAAAACTATCCGTTTGCAATCTCCTTAAGTATTTGATATCCTTTAAATAAGAGTGATTATATCATACAGTACATAAATTGACTCTTTCCTGTTTATATACAACAAAGACGAGAATTAATATTAAGTAGGTATGTCGAATTTCGATCAACAATTAATTTGAAATCACCACGGGGCACGGGAAAATTTTTAATACAGTATTCGAAAATAATATTTTTTAATATACGAAAACCATTGTTTATTGCTTAAATAGTATATAATTTTTAACAAAATAAATTAATAATTATTTGACTGCTAGCTACCTATCGTGCTATTTATAATTTATGAATTCAGTGGCGTCATTTTAGATTTTATTAGGTTTGCATGATTTCAAGCAGGCTATTTTGAAACTCCATCGACCATCAGACAATATTATAAAAAGGGATATATTTATGTATAATATCCTGTTTTGATTGATCATAATAAATTAAAATCATTAATTATTAATCAATATAAATAATAATGCAATTAAAGCTTGAAGAAGACAATAAGTTGAATGCAGCAAAATAAAACACACAAAATATTTACTTTTTTCTATACCCAGTCACTTGTATTGATATAGGTAATATAATATAAATAACTGGTATAAATACCTAATATAAATTTATAAGGAAAAATAAATAATAAAACTTATTACATAAACATAATAGTCATGATATTATACATATAACTTGTTCCAATGATTTGAATTTTTGTTCAATTGTCAATGACTTAAGGGGAACATAATTCGTTTTCCGTGGGAAGGAATATGATGGAATTTCGTTCATTTTGTAGAGAAATATAAACGATTTTATTTTGTCCTTTTTTTTTGTACGTATACCTATTCTTAAATATAGGAATTTAAATAACTTTTACGGAAAACCTCATTTTTTTTTAAAAATGTAATCAATATTATAATGAGCTTTATTATACAACAATATTGAAAATATTTATTAAAATAATCGATTCAATCAGGGCAGTCTTATTGATCTTAACTTACATGAAAATAAATAAATCAAACATTTTAAAAACAAAACAACTATACCTACTTAAATAATTATTATTACAAAATATCATATCAATACAATTTTGAAATTATTGAGGAACAAAAAATATTTTCTTTATTTTGAAACAAGGAAAGGGACTAGCTAGCTAAGCCTGCAGCCTGCAGGAATGAGAAAGTTTTAATTCCTTTTTAATATTAAAAGCCACCTTAGAGAATAGGTATATCATACAAAGTAAAAATATAGATACTACGCATAGGTAATAATAATATGTGTCTTACTTAATATATGTAACATACGTTCTACAATCTACAGCATATAACCTGTTAATTATAGTTCAAAAAAATAGTATTTAGTAGTAAAAACTAAAAGTAATAGGCCGTCGTTGGTCGGTTGCATGGCATAATTAGGAAAATGCAAATAAGCAATAAGCTGGTTTACTTTTATAATTTTTTTTTTTACTGTGATGGAAATTTCGTTATAACGGACAAGTGTGGTGCTCCTCACCAAAAATGAGTTCAACACGCCACTGGCCTACATTATTTATAGTCATGGTAAAATTACATTGCAGAAAACAGGAAAGGAAGACTGTCCTATTTGGAATGGTGTTAGTGTTAAAGCAATATAATTATATGTACCTTTGTTTATTTGTTACCTACTGTGTTACTCAATTATTATATTTTTAGAGATTAATTGTTATTTTAAATTATAACAAAGCGCCAAAGTAGCAACCAACGTGAGGATCTAACCCACGACCCGACATTATAAGTCTCATGCTTACGTACTATTATGCTGGTTGCGCTAGCTCTAATGTCTCTCCTGACGAATACAACTGTTAACAAAATTCATATTTTATTAAATTTACAATATATAGGCAGATACTCGTAACTATTATAGGTACGTAAAAAGCTAGAATTAATCTAACCGTAATTGATAATATTTGTTTTATTATTACTTATTTGTAAATTTAAAATATCATAAGAAGACGTGATACCCACACATGTGTTGTCTCCGTCTTACAAGTGCATGACAGCAAATTTTACGCTCAGCAGATCACGTTTAGTTCCGTTAGTTTAAAAGTTAGAGTAAATTGACCTCTTATAAAATTTAAAGGTAAGAATAATATTTCGACGTCCTCAAAGGCTTTTTACTATATTTTAATTTTGAACCGAGTTGCAAGTGTTTTTAAAATCGTAAATTTTTCGTACATCTTAAAATACTTATAACTCGCTTCAAAATTAAAATATGGTAAAAACCCCATTAGGTTGTCTAAACAATAATCTTACCTTAAAATTTTGTAAGAGGTCAATTCACTCCAATTTTTAAACTAACGGAGCTAAATGTGACCGGCTGATCGTAAAATTTGTTATGCTACGCACTTGTAAGACGGATACAACATATTATGCGGGTATTACGTACTATTAAATAATAGTTAAATGTTAATTTAATTTGTAATAATTCATAATTTTAAAATGCATGGCGTCATAAAAAATAGTGGGCCTCCCTTAGAAAAATTGTCTAAATTCAACATTATCAATATAATTTCGGTCTCTATATTCATAAGTCTCGTCCCATGTCGTATAATTTTGCAGCAGTCTATAACATAGTACCTAGGTATGTATCGGTACCAATAAAATCTTCGTTTTCGAAATTCTTACTCAATTATATCGTAAAATTTAAATAAAATCAGTGGCGGATATTCAAATTTTTCTACGTAGGAGGGAATGTTAAGGTTAAAGATATAATAATATATTAATATACAGCGATAATAATAATATTATAAAAATGAAATGTTATTAAAATTGACAGCCCGCGTCATCACTCGCTACCGTGCGACGTTAGAATCTATCTGCCCTACCAGACAATTATTTATTATAACATTGGCAGTGACATAATAATACTATTAATATTACACAAATGAATATTACCAGTGGCGCTTGGAGTGCGCGAGTGCGCCAACAACTGCTAAGCAAAATATTATATAATTATAATCTTAAGAGGTCGTTCTGGTAACAATATTCGGCCGTAAAAACATACTTTCGTACTTCAAGTTTTCCTCAGCTCTCGTAGAAACATAATTTTTCACCAATATAAACGCGAGAAGTTCTCCTAGATTTTGTAGTTTCTGATTTTTGATATGTTTTTTGTGAATTTTATGTTTCTTTTTAAATTTAAAATTTTTTAAAAATTTCAAATGCATATTGCATATATAATCGGTTTAAACAGAAAATTCGAAAATCTGGAACGATAAATCTAGAAGAACTTCTCACGTTTATTTCGGTGCAAAAATTATGTTTCTACGACTACCCAAAGCTGAGGAAAACTTGAAGTACGAAAGTATGTTTTTACGGCCGAATATTGTTACCAGAACGGCCTCTTAAATAGTTTAATCAGCTGCAACTCTGCAAGTGGCGCCGAATACAACTGTTATTGTTGTTGTTGTAGTTGTTGATAACGATGATAAGGAATAATAATAGTAATAATATTAATTATAATGGGTTTTAACGTATGGCGACAATCGGAGTAATAACAATAATATTTAAATCGCGTACAAAGTTTCTAGCCACCGATCTCCATCGCTTCGATGGGACTCGTAGTTTCTAAATGAAAACGAAAAAATAATTTAACGAATTTACCTTCACGTTCCGTTTCAACATTTAGACAGTCTTCCGTATAATAATAGTAATAATAATAACAATAATAGTTGCGTATACTATTATATTTTTTCGCTTTACGTATTATTGTTTTGCTCGCAAAATATTTACACCCATGTATCCGATTTGTAGTCGTGCGAAATATGTCATCTGTCGACGATTGAACAATGATGTTTGTTTAACGCAGGCCGTGAGTATGTAAAACAAACAAAACCGTCGCAACAATATGAATATTAAATAAAAACGACGATAAGTACCTCTTCCTACTTCTCAATTCAAAATCCGGCCACTCTGAAGGACAAATATAAGTGTAGGTATTTGTTTTTTCTATCATCCTGTGGCAGCACGATGCGTTCGTCACTCTTGTTGATGACCGCCATTTCGCTTGTGACGACCAATTTCTGTTTGGCCATCGATCCGCTGGCCCAAGAGTACGGCGAGCTTGTGTTTTCATCTCTGGTGAGTAGTAATCAATTAAGCTTTTAAATAGTTGTAATGACATTATTTACTATGCAATGATTGCATGTAGATAAGTAAATGCACTATGTTCAATCGAGTGTGTAGGTATGAATTCCAATTGGTTTACCTAGTCATATAACTATCAATAAATTACAGTAGATAGTTATGAATATACCTAGAGTGGAATGTAAGTAGCTCCCTAAATGTTTAGGTAAATAAAAAATTTATTTCTAACCTACATTTGCGCAAATGTTGGATACCTAATTATTTCAATGTACAGTAGACTCATACTCTTTGGTAATCCAGCCACATGTTAATAGGACACATCAAGTAATCTAACTCAATCTTAAAATTAAAATACAATAATAAATTCATAATCCTTATATTTATCTAAGAAAATTGCAAGAAAAGTCATCTAGGAAATGATATTTGCCAACAATAAAAAATTAAAAGAAGCTACCTAGGTACCTATATGATTCATTGAAATAATAAAAACTACTTAAATATTTTTTATAGTAATCATAATTTTATTGACATAGTAATATATTATAATATAGTCTATTTGTAGGTAAATATATTGTATATTTTGTATCTACAAGATTATAATACCTTTGTAATTGGGCTATGTATTGTAGTAAAATAAAATAAAATATAATATGTAATAATGTACATAATTAGGTAAATTTTTATTTTTATTTTTAATTTACAAAATTGGGCCCATTATCCCATATATTATATTGATATTGAATTACTGCTGAGATTTGGCTGTAATTTGAAATACTTTATTGTTTGTAATTGATATTTCTTGGCTTCCTAAAAATCAAACAATGACTACTAAAGTATATTCATTGGTGTAATATGTATTTTGTATATTATACCTAACTCATAATTTTAGTTAAATGTTTTATTGCTACATATTTATTTATTTGATAATTTTTTAATTTTAATTTCAGCTTTATAGACATGGTGATCGAGCGATTACTCAATTATCTTACCCAAAAGATCCTTATAGAAACTCATCATACTGGCCCATGGGTTATGGACAGTTGACTAATGTAAGTTTTTATTTTTTTTTTTTTTGATGGTTGTGTTAACAAAAAAATAATTAATAATATTATACTAGTTACCTTATATCATAATACTGTGTAATTAGACATTTTGATATTATATATCCAATCAAGTCAATCAACAATTAACTTAAAGTGATGTTGCATGTATACATTTAATTTTATGCAATGCAATATGCACAAAAACACATGCATATGCGTAAAATTTGACTAAAATGCGGTTCATGTTGAGCATACTTCTTATTTCATTTATAATCCTTCTATAGTTTATCATTAAAATGACAAGATAATAAGTTATTATAAATAACCTACAGTAATTGGTATTTTCTAAATGTTGTAAATATTATTTCTACAATTATTGGATACTATAATTTTATTTTAACATTCCTATTAGAGCTATTTATATGTATTCACTAAATAATTATGTATGTTTTATGATTTTAGCAAGGAAAAGAAAGGCATTATGAATTTGGAAAATGGTTAAGAAATAGATACAGTGATTTTTTGCCTATTAAATATTCAAGTAAAGATATATATATTCGGAGTACCAGTGTAGATCGTGCTTTAATGAGTGCTGCTGTTAATCTAGCTGGTTTATATGTACCAAGTAGTGATCAAAAATGGAACAACAAATTAGGAAATTTATGGCAACCAATTCCAATTCATTCAGTGCCACGAGATCTTGATAAGGTAAACTTTGTTTTATATTTTATGATGTATATTATAAATTGTTGTTTCTTTTTTGTATTAATAAGAATTCATTAAAATGCCTTTATTTTTCAGTCTTTGTCTTTTGGTAATAATTGTCCTCGGTTTACAAAAGATTTTAATAACCTTCAAAATTTACCAGAAATCCAACAATTTAATGAAGATCACCAGAATTTATACAATTACCTTAAAGAAAACAGTGGCATGAATTTTACTAATTTAATTGATGACACATTAACTTTGTATGATATATTATTAGTTGAGGTAACAATTATTTAGTTTTTTAAGATTATTTAAAACAGATTATAAGAATTAAATTTAACTCAATTTTATTAGTTACTCATTTTTTGATAAATACCTGGCTTAAATGAGTGGCTAAACTTTATTTAGTGGGAGATTATATAAAAAATATTTTTTTCTTTGAAAATAGATTTAAGAAAACATATTTTTTAAATATATCAAAACCACTGTTTATTAATATTAGATATAAATTGTGATGTTTACATATGTTTTTAGGTGATTATAGTTTGATTTTGTCTCGTCAATTTTATATATCACCTTAAAATTAATGAATATAAATTTAAAATATTTGTACTTAATTATAAAAATATTTTAATATAAATTTTACACAAATGGTTTACTTATTTGTGTTATATGTTTATTTTGTTTAGACACAATTCAACTATACATTACCCAATTGGACCAATTCTGTGTTCCCTGACAAATTAAGAGAAGTTGCTGAATTGGCATTCCTATTGCCAACGTATACTCCAATATTGAAGAAATTAAGTTGTGGTATGTGTAAATTCATCAATCAATAAATATTAAAAAATAACATAACTATGTAATTATTAGGTAATAATGTAAAAAAAAAAATTACAAGGCTTGATAATTTGTAATAATACTCATACACAAAACTTGTTTATTTTTTCTTGTTATTTTATTGATTATGAAAGACGATAGTTACTATTATATTTTATATTTTCTTATAACTTAATTAACTGAAGTTCTACATGGTTTCTTTTGTTTGGTAATACAAATTACTATAGGAATCAATATTATCCGTAATCTTAGGAACTATGTTTTATGTAAGAGAGACAAACAATATATAAATCATAACCACTTATCATTATCATGGACACATCATTTTTTTTTTTTTTTACGATCTTACGATCAATAATCAAAAATCTACAAAATTTCATAACAAATAAACTTATCTACATATAAATATATTGACCCAAAATAAGTAGTAATATTTTTAATTAAATGTTCATATTATTATATTATAATAACTCAAAAAGTAAAACAGTATCAAAATTCGAAACGTATGTATTTTCATAATATTTTATTAAAATTACAATTATACAATATAGGTACTCATAATCAATCAATAACAAATATATGAAGAGTCATTTACAAAGTTAAAAGAATAAAGTCATATTCAATATTCATAATAATATTATATTAGTATTAATTTAATATCAAGCTAAATAATAGTACTACTAAATACATGTCACTTATTAAAATAATTAACATTTAAAATTATTATTAACTAACTGTATGATACATAAATTACCACATTTCAATATTGTTAAATTAATTTTGTTCACATAGTCAATATCTAAAAGAAAGTGAAATTTCAACTCATCATAATATCTTTATGGTATCAATACCGAACAATTAAGGAGACAGAGGGGTATGGACCTCGGGGTAGTATGTTTATTATAATGTATAAAAAATGGGTATATTATAATTATTTAGCCCTGAACCCAAAATTATCTTAATCCAGGCTTATATAAATATTATAAAAGATATGTTATAGTAAATAATATTATCAATACATTTTTGATAAAATAATTTATGATTTAGACAAAAACAATAAAATGATAATCTTGAATAATACTCAATTGTTTAATAGTTAGTAGATTTTAAACATTTATATCATCATTTTATAACTATAATAATTATTTATTTTTCTTAAGTTAAAATTATCTCTTGCACATAATATCGATTAGATTTCTTATCCTAACTTATATAAAACGATTAAATGTTTATAATAGTTTAATTTATATTTTTTAGGTGTACTGCTTAATGAAATAATTAATAACATGAAACAAAAACGGAATGGAACTATGCAAACTGATTTCAAATTATGGGTGTACTCAGCTCATGATACCAATGTAGCTGGTTTATTACATTCTTTAAATGTTTACAATCATAAATTACCGCCTTATGCTGCTGCTGTGTTTATAGAACTTAGGAAGAGTAAAAACTCAAATAATACTTATGTTGTTACTGTAAGTCAATTCAATATTTAACATTTCAAGTACCAAATTTAAATTAATTAATGGTTTTCACTCTAAAGGTATCATATAGAAACACTTCTACTCACGATCCTTATTTGCTTCATGTTCCTGGTTGTGATTCAATAGCATGCGACCTAGACCAGTTTATTGATGTTGTGAATCCAATTTTACTTACAGACTGGTATAAAGAATGCCATACGCTTGAGGAAAGTAATGTTTTGGCATATATTGGTAAGTTGTAATCTAGTTTTGTTTTTTTCGTATAATATAAAAACGTATTACCTAATTACAAAATATTTTTAAACTAATAAAAAAAAAGGTATTTGTTTATTTTTTATTTTACAATATATATTTTAACTGTGTTAGCTCAATTATTTTACTAAACCTCCCATGATTGCAGTAATCAGCTGAGTAAAAGTGTGTTAAAAATATCAACAGCTTACAGGAAAGATTAGATGAAAATTTTCCAAAATATAAACTTACATTTTTTTTTATTTAAACTGATTAAATTATAGACTATACTACAAATTATAATTATTATATTTAATATTTATTATAGTACTATTTTTAAAAAAATTTTTTCTAATTAAATCTGACTTGTGGCACATATAAGTTGAAAATAAAAAAATATTTTTCTTCCAAGTTATAGACACAAAGCTTTGATAAATACATTAAATATTATTAATGTATTTTATGTATTGTTAAGTTCTGTATTCATAATAAAATGATTGAAATTTAAATGAATTTTACTATAAAATAATATATAATAGTGATACATCTAACACACTATATTATATTTTATTAAAATACATGATACCTACTCAAAAATTAATTTAAAGAATAATAATATTTTAGACTTATAATATTTTACATAATAATAAAATCAACAAATGGATTAAAAAAAAACAACTTATAGCTTTTGAGCCATTTGTTTGTTAGTATGTACAAGATTACAGCTCATAATATGTAAAATGAACCAATTTTCTAAATTAATTAAATCATTAAGACTTAGTATAAAACATTTTATGATGTCTTTATAAGTTTATAATAAATTAAAAATTGTTTTTAATTGAATAATTAATTAATGCCTCTTCAATTTTGTTTAGGAATTATTGCAGTAATATTGATAGTTGTTTCAATCATTTGTTTTATGTTAAACAAAAAATATTTCATCTGTTATTGTGGCAGAAATTATCAAAAATGTACGTACAAAAAAATCATCAATAACTAATATTTATTTTAATAGTGTTGTATTTATATTTAATGATAATAGAATGCTTATTTTTTTATATATTACATTATTAGTATTTTAATTATTTAATTGTTGTTATTGGTAGTTACACAGTCAAATAATTGACTTATCTAAATACTGGTGTGCTATATATTTTATTGATATGTAATTTTCTTTAAATATGAAATAAAATTATCAAAAAACTCAAAAATTTAATAAAATATATTTAATGCCGAGTTTAGGCTTAACTATAACTTAATTTTTTTTTTCATTTTTTTCTACTGACAAGTTTTAAACAATAATTATTTTTATAAATTGTTATCTTTTAATTAATTAATATAATAAAAAGGTACAATATTATCAATAAAAGGTACATAAAAATTATATATTATTTAAAATAATGATAACTGACAATATAAGTTTATTGTAAGTGCATATCATAATAAGAGAACAGATTTATATCCAAATGTTTGTTTGTATTGTAATAAGCTAATAGAAATTTGTTAAGAATTTTCCCCGATTTAAATAACACTAATTGTATTTTATATATTATATTCCATATTTCAATATTTTTACCTTATTTTGTATAATATTTGTAATTTAACAGTCTATATTTTTATTTATAGTGCACAATTTATTTCATCTTACATTTTCCCATCTACAGCTACATATATTTATCATTTATACTTATGTTTTACATCATTTTAATTGAAATTTTAAGTACATATTTTGTAGCATTTTATAGATTTTTAGAAACATATTTTGAGGATTTTTTGTGCTTATAAATCTGTTCCCTAATTACAATATAATATACATTATATAATATAAACAATAATAAAAACAATTTTTTATTTATGTAAATTCTATAAATTATCATTATTATTACTAATTTTACACATAGAGAGTTAGATAAAGTAAGAAAATAAATTAACATTAAAATTTTGTTTTGTAAAATAAAAGTAAAAACAAAAAGTCTTAACTAAGGCTCCTCAGTATTAATCATCACAACTAATATTTTATGTTATAGATTTCCCTAAAAACTGATTATTATTTAAGTATATTGTTAATAAATTGATTTACATTACTATTATTGTTATTGTTTATTTTATGTTTTTCATTTCAGTTTAAATGGCATGGACTGAAATTTTTTTTATGCATCACTTCACAACAAATTTACTAAATATGTATTGAAGAAAATATTTTATATATTATAAGCATGCTCAATATTTTAATGTAACTAAATGGCTTAGTATGTTTCAACATTCTACGATAACTGACGTTATTCGTTGCCCTTACAAATGGGTGTTAAAAATGTTGTTCTAGATTATAACTTTAAAATTATGTTTGATAATATATTATAGTATGATTACTGTGTTATAGTAGTTAGACTGTAGTGTTTGTTTTAGTATTTTAATAGAAATATAGTCCCCGTATTATGAAATATGACTGAGCCAGTGTATCAATTCTAGAATTAGAATCTTATTTAATAAAACTTAGAAAAACTATGAATTGTTTATTTTTATTTTAATATCCTAAGTAGTTATAAATCTAGTTTTCAACATTATAAACTATGAAATACTAAAATATGAACAATATAAATAATTATTTTAGGTAGGTACTTCATGAAATGAAATAAAACTATTGTATGTTGTTGACGTATTTCATGGGTGATTAAGATGTTACATTAATTTACTTTGAATTTTCTAAGTTTGACAGTAAATTAATTAAATATTAATTTCTATGGAGGTAACTTGATAATTACATCTTTAGGTAAATATTTATTTATATAGATGATTTTAAGCTAAATATGAACAAGTATTATTTAGTTGTAAATGTTATCAATAAATGATAAAGATTTATATTATTTTATGCAAGGTAAGTGACTAATTGATTATTAGTTATTGATTGTTATTATTTGACTCAATTAGGTACTTTAAAAAAAACTGAAACAACCAAATATTTATGCCCTCTCAAAATAACAATACACCTACTTTCATTACTTAAAGTCGCTATAGGAAGTTTTTATTAATAAATGTTGGTAAATTTACAAAAAAATGTGACAGTGAGTTCCCATGCATTATTATTTAACTGATTATGAATATGTATTTGTCAATTTTTAGTTTTAACCCTTAAAAATTTTAGACAGTAATTATAGTTATTCATATATTTTTGCTTGATTTTTAAATAACTAATTTATCACATAGTTAAATCGTTTTATATATGTTTTCTGTCTATTGCCGTGAGACATCGTTTTCTGTTAGATCTGTTTGATTAAGACAATTCATGCGGGTGTAACGTCCTTTTAATATAATAATTATTAATCATGCCTTATTTTTCCATGGTCCAACATAAAAAAATAAAATAAAAATAACGCTCAAAATCTTTATTTTTATTTTTAAAATTTTAAAATACCCATTTTTAGAATTTCATATTCATTTATATTATAAAGAAAAAATAACTTTCATTCTGTTAAATTTTGAAAAAATAAAAGCTACTCATGTTTTGAAAAATACAGTACCTATAATATAAAATTGTGTGATGTTCACACTTAAATAACTATTATCAATCCTACTCAATAGGTACCTAAGAATACACTACTCGTTGGCATTGTATGCAATATTTTCTTATCCAGCATTAACTGCTATGCGCAAGTCAGTTTTTTATGCCTATAATCTTTGTAACGAAATTAAAGCTATTTAATAGTTAATTAAAAATGTGTAAGATGTTTTCTATAGCGACACGTTCATTAATAAATTCTAATGTGATAAGGTACTAACAGAAGAGGTGGTGAACCAAAAAATACTGTGCTATAAAATATAAATGAATATTTATGAAAGAAGCCAAAAAAGAATCTTAACAATGGATAAACTATATAAGATTTTAATTTATTATTTAAATTTAAATAAGATATTAATTCAATTGGAATTCTATGAACAGTGAACACATAATGTGCCGGGAAGTCCGTTTTACGTTGGTAACACATTTTTTCATGATTAAAAACAAAAATTTTCTAAAATTTTAATAATTCATTTTTTTTTTTTAAATGTATTGTGCATAATTGATTTCTTATTTCAAAGCATAATATTTTTTAAAGTACTTCGAAGCCTATACAAAATATGTTGAATTTTATACATAATTGTTTTTATTATTTTTTATTTAATAAAATAGACAAATAATAGCGTATTACAATTGCAAATCTATGTAAAAATTCGAACTCTGTTAGGTAGGTATAACACTATGTAACCTTCTAAAATCGAAGTACCTACACTGCAAGATTATAAGGTTTCGATTTGATAACGTGAATCTATTGTAGAAAAAACCTACCTACTTATACGTTTTTGAAATATAGTGAATATGTAAATGAATATTTGAAAGAAAAAAATCAAAATCCAAACCTGCAGGAGTGCTGACGTGTCCCCTAGCATGTGTCACATTATTTGTTCCTGACTGCGTATCGCAAGTATTTAAAATCATACTATAAGTGTCCCGTTGTTTTACATCATCGAGTTTTTTTTTTTTTATTCTTTATTATTTTGTCTGAATGTTTCAGTGTACCATGCCGTGCCCCGAGAAGAAACCGAGACTGTGGACTTCGATCAGGACGGACGGAGTCGCGTAGCCGTCTCGTTTCGGATGAACGGCGTCGAATCAACATCCGCAGACGTGTAAATATTATATTATATTATTATAATATAATATAATGCCTACGTACCTTCAGCAGTATAATATTATTGTAATATAATGTGTAACGCAGAAGGCGGTGAATCGCGATCACGGTTTTTGTTGGCTAATCTGCAATAATTGTCATAATAATAGTCGGTGTCAGGTTACCTACACCGATACCGCCTATATTATGATCGATTTTTGTAGATTGTCGAGAAATTGAATTTTAGTAATACTGCCGGTTTCTCGATTGATCGTTTGATAGACACTGCAATTTTGTTGCAGCGCGTGTGTCATCATCATTGTCGCGCAAACCCCATTTGTTTATACATTTATTATTATTATTATTTACCTATTACACATTTACACATAATATAATATAGAAATAAAGAATAAAGATAACTATGTATTATTTTATATATTTATATTGTGTATTATGTAAATCTGACCATTATTATATCTTTATATAAGATTGACGAGAACTTAAATCGTACTATAAGCTATAACAGCGTATAAGCACAGAATATATTACATTTATAAATTATATCTCATATATTCTGTGGTATAAGGTTGCAACAGTGATGGCTATAATATGCCTACTTGGCCAGTTGGCCATAATTATTATTATTACGACTATACGCTTGTCGTATTCCCCTAAAAATATATATACCGTGCATATTATAATATTATATCAGGGGCGAACGCAGGGGGGGTTAGGGATTTAAACACCCCCCGAAATAGTAGGTACAAAAAATAAATTATCCGACCAACAAATGTATTAGTGTATTACTAATAACATTTCAAAAAAATTAAAATAAATTATTAGTTATTAAAAAGTTTCCCTTCTCCCGTGGTTTGTAAATTAATGGATACAGTAAAATCACCAATAAAATGTATGATAATGCAGTTTCGAAGTGAGTATGACAGTATGTTATAACTTATTAATAACTGATCGACATCGAAGACCGCCAATCCAATGATGTACGTAATGTAGACAGACGACGAGTGTAATTGCCGTCTACCGGAAATTCCTACAACTAACCTACACTTACCTACAAATTGTAATAATTAGTTATTAATTATTATCTACGATATTATATTATTATGTAATATTATATATGTATTATGTATTTATGTATGTAGTATAAGTGACTAATATAAAATATAGAAAAGTGTAATACAGTATGAATAATATGATATTTATGAATACCTAGTTTAAATTTTTTCAAAGCTTCCCCCCCCTCCCCCGAAATTTTTTCCTGCATTCGCCCCTGTATTATATCTTACACCAGGATACGCTATATAGGTATATGTAGGTACAGTAGCGTCTCAATTATATTTTTAGAATATCAAAGCGTATAAAAATAAATTCCACTTTAGGTAGGTACTGTACTTTTCAAGTTATGAACACAACCAAAAACACTTCAAGTGGCAAAAAAAAATTCGCATTTTGGAGGCTCGACCGTATATGCATTATTATTATATTGTTTTATAAACAAATAATTTTATCCAATGTAATTCACACTCGTAAGTTATAGTATTTAAGTACCTACCTAATTTCCTAATACCTATATAGTTATATAGACTATGGCTAAGGTTTTGTATTTTCATCACATAATTTAATACGATGTGTAATGAACGCATAAAAGCGATAACGGGAGGTTAGGTTAGTTTATATACTATAAACTGTTTTTATATATACTCAGTGGCGCACACTGGGGGGGGGGGGGTCAGGGGTGTCGACTGACACCCCTCAGAGAATTGGTTAGGTTAGTGAGTGTGACTGATTCTGGGTGAATTCGGATGTTATTTTGATAAATATTTGTTTGATTTAATATTAATTGTATAAAGAGTATAAACTCAGATTTTACTTGTGGGGTTGGTGGGTACCGCGAGATATATATTTTCGACACCCTTGTGAAAAATCTACTGTGCGCCACTGTATATACTTATATGATGTCTTACAACTTTCGATCTCAAGATGAAAAGCTTTCTTGGTACTCAACTGTATATGTTTTTGACGTATTACTTTCCACCGTTGATAGTTTTTAATCAGTATAATCTAAAGAATGTTGATGAAGGGAGGTCAGATACCAAATTCATTACTGACTTGAAAATTAATATATTTTAAGTGATTTGTTCCTACTCTAGGTTTTCATTTAAGGACAAAGGCCTCCTTTTAGATTTTAAATATTCCCACCACCCACATCAATTTTTTTTAACGACTGACATTTTTTATATTTGTTGTTATACTAAAATGTAGGTAGATAATAATATGAATCTATCTATAATATGTATAATGTAAACAGTTTTTTCAGTTTTTTGTTACTTGATATTAATTCTGTACCTACATATATCGTAATTCGTAGTATCGTATGCATCATCTAAAATTTTCAATTGATAGTTAGGTACTTTCCCATAATATATTTTGAAACAACATATTGGTGCCCTCCAATATATATTGTAATTTATAATCACCTCACGCGTAATGTTAGGTAAATATTATAATAATATATTACCTATATACCTATTTTAAGTACCTATATACATATTATGATGGCTGATGAGAAGGAATTAATATAATTTATTAAGTCATCAATGAAAAATTGTATTGTTAATGTTATTGTTTTGCGTACACACGCGTTATTAATAAAATTACAAAAATTATTTTATAATCAATATTACGTATTTTAAAAGAAACATAATGTATGACAGTAATGTCATCTATTTCTGTTAAACTTATTTGTGTTTATCTTTATTGTAACATTTTATGACAGTATTACAAAGCATGCGATAGATGTGTGCGCACTGCGCAAGCTATACGACACTTGTTAACGTTGTGAAATATCAGTAATTCCGAGGCCTACAACCGCTAGACGCGGTATTAAGCACACAGAGCATGCTCATTCTGTTGCACTTCGTCAATATCTTAAATCTTAATGTATACAATTTAGGAGTATGAGTATATAACAACTTTTCTCCGTTTTGTTTTATTTTATTATTATTTAATATCGTTTAGTTTAATAGTGTTTAGTACCATAATAATTATATTATTTAAAATAAATACTATGGGAAAATTGGAGTTACTTTTATTACTTAATTCTGAGTTGTATGAAAAATATGGTAAAGTATTTCTTGATATTGAACTTAAGTGTTTAGAGGAGCAGTATGAATATTTCTTTCATATTCTCCGGTTAAAAAATGAGTTTAATAAGTAAAGTTCAGCAGATTTTAAAAACAAACCAATTTTTGAAATACCTAATACACCCGGAGATGAAAGAAATATATAAACTAGCTAAATTAATTGCAACTATTCCAAGTGCAATAGCATCAGTGGAAAGAACATTTTATGCCCTTGAAAGAATAAAAACATATTGTATGTCTACTCTAGGGAAGATATACTATCTTCTCTTGTTATATTATCGATTGAGAAAAATATGTTAGAAGACTTAAAAATGAGCGATGATTTTTACAATAAAGTGACAAAAAAAAATTGTTGAAAAAGAAAGAAGAATTGATTTCATTTATAAATAAAAAAAAATGTGAAGGTAACTTATTTTAGAGTTAGTCAAGTTAGTCAAGTTAGTCAAGTCTCAATTAAAATTATTAAAGTATTATTAAAGTAAGAGCTATTGCATAACATATAAATTAAAGTCTTATTTATAAATGAATATAAATTTGTGTATTATTTATTAATTATAAATTAAATACCTAGAACTGTAATACATTATAATTTATAATAAATGACTAATGAACATTCCCATACATCGGAGTCAGCATTCGCCATTGTCTATAGCTAAAGACCTTTTTGTACTAGGATCATGATTGTGTAAATGTATTGTCAGCTTTAATATATTTGGGCGTCACCCGAGTGCGTCCCGAAATGATCCTTTTTTAATGTTCCTAGTGCGTCCAGAATAAGGTATCATCCGAGTACGTCCCAAGAAAAAAGGTCATATTTTTTACATAACCCGAATGCGTCCCAGTTCATTTAGAGTTACCCAGGGTACACCAGGGGGAGGTGAACTGGCTTACACCCCAAAAATATTTAGTTATTTGGTTATTTAATTATTATATTATAGTATTATTATAAAATTAAAAGTTTATTATTATATAAATGTATTCAATTATTTAGGTTTACATACAATTTTAAAATGCTGGGTTAATATTTAAACTATTTTTTTGGTTGACTTTTTAATGCCATGATTTTTACATAATCATATCTAGAGATTTTAAAAGTTTTGTATTTTTGTATATTTTCTTCGATGAATTTAATATTTTTTTCGTTGACTACTCTATTTTTTTTAGGTATTTGATTAGAAGTTTTATTTTCTTAGACAAATTAATAGTATAATTATACTAATAATTGTATATTTTCTTTTAATAAGTATATTATTAGTTATCAATGCATTTTATCCATAAAGATAAATGTTGTTAGCAATAATATCGCGGACGCACACGGGATATACCAATATTATTTGTGATATTATCGCGGACGCAAATGGGATATATCAACTTTTTTAGCAATATTATTGCGGACGCAGTTAGGCTATTAAAAAGGTACGATATGATAAACGGGACGCTCTCGGGAGTTGCCCATATATTTTTTTAATT
The DNA here is from genome assembly GCF_037042655.1 of Diuraphis noxia. Classification (NCBI taxonomy): domain Eukaryota; kingdom Metazoa; phylum Arthropoda; class Insecta; order Hemiptera; family Aphididae; genus Diuraphis; species Diuraphis noxia. The sequence continues at coordinate 51,640,836 of NW_028301711.1, forward strand.
ACTATCTTACCTAACCTAAGACACTTACGTTACATTTTTTGTTCGTATAACGAAATCAAATAGTTTCAATTTTGAAGAATATTTGATTCAATGTACTTGTTTTGTTCCTTGATTTTTAAATCCATTATAAATGTAAATAATTATAACGTATAACTTATAAGTTATAACGTTATAATAACTGACTACTACTGTTAGAATTAATTTTTAAATACGCGTAGGCATATGAAAATGTTACACTAGACACCACATATAGTACACTACAGTGTTATTAAGTACAACTCGGACAGCATCTCTGAATCGTGATCTTATTTTAGATAATATTGATTGATAATGATTAGCAATAATATCATCCACATCTGTCACTCGGTTTTTACCTCGCACAGGTAAAAATGATTTCACTCGTCCAAACGGTACAAAATGATGGGCAACTCCCGAGTGCGTCCCGTTTATCATATCGTACCTTTTTAATAGCCTAACTGCGTCCGCAATAATATTGCTAAAAAAGTTGATATATCCCATTTGCGTCCGCGATAATATCACAAATAATATTGGTATATCCCGTGTGCGTCCGCGATATTATTGCTAACAACATTTATCTTTATGGATAAAATGCATTGATAACTAATAATATACTTATTAAAAGAAAATATACAATTATTAGTATAATTATACTATTAATTTTTCTAAGAAAATAAAACTTCTAATCAAAGACCTAAAAAAAATAGAGTAGTCAACGAAAAAAATATTAAATTCATCGAAGAAAATATACAAAAATACAAAACTTTTAAAATCTCTAGATATGATTATGTAAAAATCATGGCATTAAAAAGTCAACCAAAAAAATAGTTTAAATATTAACCCAGCATTTTAAAATTGTATGTAAACCTAAATAATTGAATACATTTATATAATAATAAACTTTTAATTTTATAATAATACTATAATATAATAATTAAATAACCAAATAACTAAATATGTTTGGGGTGTAAGCCAGTTCACCTCCCCCTGGTGTACCCTGGGTAACTCTAAATGAACTGGGACGCATTCGGGTTATGTAAAAAATATGACCTTTTTTCTTGGGACGCACTCGGATGATACCTTATTCTGGACGCACTGGAACATTAAAAAAGGATCATTTCGGGTGATGTCCATTTTTAAAATTAAATTCTAATCTTAATCGATTTTTGATTTCTAATTATTATTCAGAAATAGATAATAATTACCATTGATCATAATTTTATTATTATGATATTTATAATCATTCTAATAATATCGTCATATCGATAGAAATCTAATGCATTTTTAAGATCAGTTGTTTAGTCTCCCAGCTCCCAGTGATGAAATATTCTGTAATGGTCCCATACTGGGTCATATTGCTTGCCCATGCAGTCGTTTCAGTATGTGAACTATACAAAATAACTATCATTATCCCAAACTGGGCGATGTAAACTCCACTAGAATACTAGTTAGATAAAATGGTCTATGTAAACTCCGCCAGTTTTATTTTCCTACCTGTGATGGATAAATGGAATTTCCACCATTGTCAAGAACTTACTTATTTATAAAACTCAATATTATATCTAACTAAAAAAACTCAAAAATATTTTAAACTAATTTTTTGTCTTAAAATTGTAAATATTTTTTGGTGTATTATGCATAACTATTATTAAATGTGGGCAATTATTGTTATAAAAATTATGAGTTTTTATAAATAATTATAATAATATGTTAAGAACCCATGACTATTACATATTTGATTTTAAAACATCTATCTATGTTAATACATATATACAGGTATTTCTTTATAATCAAATACAGAATGTGTGTCGTATGACTCTGCTATCGTGGGAACCGCTGAATAAGGGTTGTTGATGTGACACTACGGAGCACCGTCTCGACAACACACAGTTATGTAGAGAGTCAGTCAGTCCTAGTTAGAACCAAGCATTATACAATATAACGTATGTTCAACCAGAGAATTCTATATTTATTGTACAATTAGTCGTAAAATAAAAAGTGTTTGATTTAACATTTGCAGCTATACTTAAATCTTTTTACTAACAATTTAATAAAAATACATTCATTATTTTAATATTAAATTGGTGCGTACGCTTTATTTTGTGCTGTGCGTAAAAACCATAACAAATATATCATATTAATTTTATATTATAACATGATCAACTAACGCAATTTACATGAACTCAATTTTATATGATTTTTGTTCACTGTTAAAGTTTACATGACCCCAATTTTACCTATTTTTATTTATTATTTTACCTATTCAGAATACAATGATAATATAATTGGTAAAGACAATGTAATATCCGGTAGGGCTAGGATTTTGTAGCATTTGCATTTTCTTTCATAGTACTCCAGGGCATAACTAATCAAAAACAAAATTCGATTCATTCATCACAGAGTTCAAATATGCAATTTTGTTTTTGCTTTTTCTTTTGATATTCGTAAATAAATGCTTTATTGCCTTATTGGTACTTTTTCGTCAGTTTATTAGCTTTTTAATTGGTCTTTGTTAATTATACGCATATTTAACATTTACGTACATATTTTTAATATTTATCTAAATTAATATTTTTTCATTTATTTTAATTGTATAATTATATATATTTTGTGAATTCGAAGTGAAATATTATCGCCTTATCGGAAAATATTTCTGAAAATAGATTCTTAGATTTTGTGATTACTGATTACCGAGTGGGGAGTAGTGGTTACGTAATACGACGTCTGTAATATCGTCCTAATATTATGTCTGGACTTCAGACGCAATGAGAACGATATTTATTGACTTGTTTACTATGTCTAAATTTACAATAATATTATTTAGAATTTCCTAATTATAGGAATTTCTATGGGGGTTGGGGGTTTATATTCGAGTGCTAGCGTACGGAGTATTGTCGCGACTCGCGGAACCACGATATCAGTAATCGACAATACGTTATGCCGACAAGTCAGCTAAACTTAAAAATGTTTGTCTTTTTTAGTTGCATTTTCCTGGTTAAATGCTTTTTTGTTGTAGCATTATTGGCAATTTTTTAATTCCTTTATTGTAGGTTTTTAGTGCTTCATTTTCCTAGCCTTAGGCCATTAGTATATAATAGTGTTGTGACGTTTGTTTAAATATTTTCAATGTGTTCATTACCTACCATAGTACCATTATAGTTATATTATTATGGGAGTTTACAAATAGCGTTTGAAAATAACTTTTCATATAGATACCTACCAATTTTTCTCAAATATTTGCAACAAACTGAAGATTTTCGATAACAGGTAACTGTACTCTTATCGAATTACATAATCAATCTGTTGGGTCGATAAATAAGATAAATATAAGACCAATAAATTGCGCTCGGTTATTTCCGTGACCTTAGGAGGGGTGTGACAAGGCTGAAAGACCGGGCGACACCATTTTCGGCCAAAATGAACCATTCCCTTTTCGGCCAGTTCACTTTTCGGCCATTCTGAAATGACCGTTTTCGGCAAACACACTATTTTGGTCACCAATGAAATATTATTTTATGAGAGAGGAGAAATAACACGAATAGAGTTTAATAAACGTATGTATTATAACCATAGACCTTATATTGATACATATAAGGTCTATGGTTATAACTAAAAAAAATTAAAAATCCACATAATTTTATACTTGTTGTGTAAATGAATAATATAATATAACTTTTATTTTGTATACTTTTTAACTTAATTCAATATATTATAAATTAATAATTGACAATTGTTGACGCATACTCGTATACAATAATTTTAGATGTCATTATTATTATTAATTTATCTTTATTATATTGTATTATAGGTATCTTATTCTCGTCGATATCTGGTTGATCGATATCATTGTTCAATTATATTTCAGTGTGTTTAATATATATCCGTGTACATATATGTATAATTATGTCTGCTGCCGTATATATCAATAAAGTACTTAGACATGCAAAATAATTGAATATTAATGTATGTATAATTAATATATTAATATTTTTTTATATATATTATTATTTTATACAGTCTATTAAAAAATTAGTGTTTTGGTAGTTTAACAAAAATAAAACGTGAAAAGAATATTTCATTGGTGACCAAAATAGTGTGCTGGCCGAAAACAGTCATTTCAGAATGACCGAAAAATGTCCCGCCCGAAAGACCAATATAGGACATTGAAAATTTAAGTAGGTAACTATTGTTATAAATGACTTAATATATTCGCATACCTACAAGATGTAATAGGAAAACATGACATATTAAATAATTTCTCTTCTAATCAATATTACTTTCTAGATTTTTAATCAAGAATACTGGTAAATGAAATTAAAAACTCTAAATTTTAAAAACTTTAAGAAATTGTGTTTAAATAGGAAAATAATAAAAAATGTTACTCAGTAATAGTTAGTAGGTGGGTAATTAAGCTAACTTTAATATAAAATAATAATAAAAGAGATCCGATATCACATCCAAGCGGTAAACGATTTGAATACACAAAAATGTCGGCGTGAACAGTACCAAAAATTTATATTTACCTACTAACTTTTCTTCTAAACTACTATAGTTAAAAAGTTGGTTGACAGCTCATTAAAAAGTGATTATAAACTACCTAGACAAAAATGTAAAATTAAAAAAAGGCGTGTAAATCGTGGATGTCGCTCTGCTGTACAGTAGGTTACAAGTGGGTTACTTTAATGGATGTAATTAAATTTGAATCCAATGATATTATAACATTGTATACGAAAAACGATTCTGAGCGAAGAGGGTTTATCTGTCTAGGATATATTATAGATTATGAAAAATCAAATCTTAGATTTAAAATAAAATTTTTTTATGAATTTCTAGCATAAAATAATTTGTGAATTTTCGTGATTTTTACGTATTTTGTCAAAACTCAAACTTTGAAAGCTTATAAAAAAAAATTGAGGTTATGAATTTATTTTATTTTTCAACTGCTATTGTAAAATGTGTTAGAAGCCTTGTATTAAATTTTCAAGCTTTTCTACCGAACAAATAATTTTTTATCGATATTTATAGAAAAAAAAAACTAAAAAAGTTGAAAATTAAAATGTCAGTAAACAGTTCAAAACAAATCTAAATATTTTGAAAATTTTAACAAATATATGAAATGCCTATATAAACATTCAGTCAAAATTTCAAGCATCTGCGGTCATTTGTTTTAGAGTTACACCAAAATAAGAAAAAGGTTAAAAGTGAAAATCCAATGTTGTAAAAATTTCAATTTCAATTGCTCATAAAAATTTAATTTGAATTTCCGGTGGACTTTTTATTTGTGGTAAAGATTGAAAAACTTGTAAGGAATCTTGCATTAAACTTTCAAATCTTAGATTTAAAAAAAAATTTTTTTATGAATTTGTAGCTTAAAATAATTTGTGAATTTTCGTGATTTTTACGTATTTTGTCAAAACTCAAACTTTGAAAGCTTATAAAAAAAAATTGAGGTTATGAATTTATTTTATTTTTCAACTGCTATTGTAAAATGTGTTAGAAGCCTTGTATTAAATTTTCAAGCTTTTCTACCGAACAAATAATTTTTTATCGATATTTATAGAAAAAAAAAACTAAAAAAGTTGAAAATTAAAATGTCAGTAAACAGTTCAAAACAAATCTAAATATTTTGAAAATTTTAACAAATATATGAAATGCCTATATAAACATTCAGTCAAAATTTCAAGCATCTGCGGTCATTTGTTTTAGAGTTACACCAAAATAAGAAAAAGGTTAAAAGTGAAAATCCAATGTTGTAAAAATTTCAATTTCAATTGCTCATAAAAATTTAATTTGAATTTCCGGTGGACTTTTTATTTGTGGTAAAGATTGAAAAACTTGTAAGGAATCTTGCATTAAACTTTCAAATCTTAGATTTAAAAAAAAATTTTTTTTATGAATTTGTAGCTTAAAATAATTTGTGAATTTTCGTGATTTTTACGTATTTTGTCAAAACTCAAACTTTGAAAGCTTATAAAAAAAAATTGTGGTTATGAATTTATTTTATTTTTCAACTGCTATTGTAACAATGTGTTAAGAGCCTTGTATTAAATTTTCAAGCTTTTCTGCCTAACAAATAAATTTTTATCGATATGAATTTTAAAAAAAACTAATAATGATCGAAAATTTCAAATGCCTATGAATAGTTCAACTTAAGTCAACATTTTTTGAAAATTGCATGGTGGATAGAATATACTTATATAAACATTAGGTGAAAATTTCATGTATCTATGGTCGTTTGTTTTAAAGTTACATCAAAAACCAAAATCGATTTTGTCGAAAAATGAGTGTGCGTAAAATTTCCCGTTTTTCCCTTAATTTTTAGTTTGTTTTTCTCGATTATTTAGAAAAATATTAAGAATTTTTTACTTTTGACCCCCCCCCCCCCCCCAAAGTACTAACTAGATTCACTTTCTGATCGAACGAGGTAATGAAGTAAAAAATCGAAGCATTTTTACTTCCCCAAAACGTGATGACAGACGCAAAAAAAAAACATCATGGTAAAATCAATACATTCATCGCTCCGCTCAGAATCTAAAATTTTAAGTTGAGATTTGTGCTGGAGTGGCGCAGTGGTCACGCAGTTGACTACGACTCATAGTCATCGGATCGATTCACAGCAAAATGCAAAAAAAAAAATTGTGCGGTTCTACGTGATAACCAAATCCCCATGCTGTCGTCCGATTGCGTCATCCGATTTCCAACTAGGTCCCATTCCATTGGGAGTGAAGACCACACATGCAGTGGCGATTTGGCCATGCTAGTTGGGGGGGGGGGGATAAAATGTTTTATAATTTTACCTATACCTTATGAAAAAAAATAAAAAATATTTATTATAAGTACCTTTCAGAATTCAGAGCAATATATTTATGTACACACTAGACATAGAATAAATTCCGATTAAGAGGACGCTACACCCGCATGTCTCGTCTCCGTCTTACACGCGTACTTGTAGTATGATAACATAGATAAGATATTTTGTTTGTGCCGTCGGCCTACAGTCCGACGTTAAACGACTGTGCAGTAGTGTGTGTGCGCGAGTGGACACTACACACTCGTCCACAGTCGTCGTCGTTGTCGTGCGAGCGCTAGCGGACGAGTCGTCCGCCTTGCACTCGTTCGCGTGATTATTATTTATTACGTTTCGGCCGTTTCGCTGTCTTTTATAAATTGTTAATAATAATTATAATGTTCATGTTTAATAAATATCTAATTGTGTTTTAATAATTGGCTTGTGAGTTTCCTAGTGTGTAGGACTAAGGCCCCTCCTACATACTACATAGCAAATTTTCATTCACTAGATTCAATATTGTGCTGTTAGTTTTGATATTAGAGTGAAATGACCCATCATCAAACTTTTTGGTAGGAACATTATCTGTTCTCATGTTGGTTTTTTACGATATTTTAATTTTTAAATGAATTATGTGAATTTTCAAATATTCACACTTAACATGATCATAACTCATTTAAAAATTAAAATATCGTAAAAAACCAACGAGAGAACACAGATAATGTTGCTACCTAAATGTTTGATAATAAGTGGATTCACCCTAATATCAAAACTGACAATACCCTATTGAAACTAGTGAACGAACATTTCCTATGTCGTACGTGTGTAAGACGGAGACAACACATGCGGGTGTAGCGTCCTCTTAATCGGAATTTATTCTATGTCTAGTGTGTACATAAATATATTGCTCTGAATTCTGAAAGGTACTTACGGGCGTGACGTCCTCTTAAGTGTACAAATCGATAAGTTATTTTTAGTTCAATAGGACTACGGAAAAATAGTAGGATAGGATAAGATAGGATAGATATGACAATAGTTTTTAATCTAGATAAAATAATCTGATAATCGTCGAGCGTCGTCGATCCACAATAAAATAATACTTTACTGCTCGGTGGTTTATTTTTGTACCACTACACAATGCATAAACAAACTCAAAATATACACAAAACATATTGCAATAGTGATACCATTGATTATAAATACTATAGATTGCTCACTGGCCGGTTTTTCGGTGGCGTACATTAAAACTCTCGATAGATGGCGATAAGAACAAACAATATTAATAAATTCGTATTTTATTCCAAATGCCGTAACCGCGATTGTCGCGGTGCGGGTATAACTGGTTTTTATCGTCACTCGTCAGTCGTCATGACGTCGACGACTCCCGATCCCGAAGTCCGACTTCTAATAATAATCAAATAATCACTATTTTTATTTTGAATGATTTGGTCGTGTGCGCTGTGTCTACGGGCATCAATTTTTATTTTTGTTTTACGTGACCGATCGATGTTCACTGAAATGAGTGACCATTTATTTTGCTCTCCGCTGATCGTCATTTCAATAATTATTTATATTATTAATTAATAATCAAACCTTCAACTATTGTCTATTAACTTATACTTTTTGAATAATAACAAATATTTAAAATCGTTTCAGGATAAATCGTTATCGTTACGCTATTTCGTAAAAATTTAAAATTCAGATGCACTTAAAATTTTTCCTATAATGACACTTCGAGTTTTCTCTATAGCTACTTGAAGGAAAACTTATGGAAGACTTAGTGTTGTATTTTCAATCCTTAGTTATAAATACAAAAATTTTTATGATTTTTCAACTTCAAAATTACTTGCGAATTTTCGCGTTTTCGACAGATTTCGTAAAAATTTAAAGTATAAACGCTTAAAAAAAAAATTGTGTAACGATTTTTAATTTTTTTTAGCTATAATAAGAGCAACTCATAAGGAACCTTGTATTAAATTTTCAAGTTTTTTTTGGTCATCCAAAAATTTTTTACCGACACTTCAAAAAAATTTGCTCATAAAAATCGAAAATTTCAGTGGTCTATAAATATCTCAAAAAAAGTCAAAATTTTAGATTCTGAGCGGAGCGATGAATGTATTGATTTTACCATGATGTGTTTTTTTTTTTTTTTTTTTGTGTCTGTCATCAAGTTTTGTGGCAGTAAAAATGCTTCGATTTTCGACTTCAGTACCTCGTTCGATCAGAAAGTGAATCTAGTTGGTACTTTGGGGGGTCAAAAGTAAAAAATTCTTAATACTTTTCTAAATAATTGAGAAAAACAAACTAAAAATTAAGGGAAAAACGGGAAATTTTACGCACACTCATTTTTCGACAAAATCGATTTTGGTTTTTGATGTAACTTTAACAAATGACCATAGATACATGAAATTTTCACCTAATGTTTATATAAGTATATTCTATCCACCATGCAATTTTCAAAAAATTTCGACTTAAGTTGAACTATTCATAGGCATTTCAAATTTTCGATCATTATTAGTTTTTTTTAAATTAATATCGATAAAAATTTATTTGTTAGGCAGAAAAGCTTGAAAATTTAATAAAATGCTCTTAACATATTGTTACAATAGCAGTTGAAAAATAAAAGAAATTCATAGTCACAATTTTTTTTTATAAGCATTCAAAGTTTGAATTTTGACAAAATACGTAAAAATCACGAAAATTCACAAATTATTTTAAGCTAGAAATTCATAAAAAATTTTCTTTTTAAATCTAAGATTTAAAAATTTAATACAAGATTCCTAACATATTTTTACAATAGCAGTTGCAAAATAAAAGGAATACATAGTCACAATTTTTTTTTTAAGCATTCAAAGTTTGAGTTTTGACAACATATGTAAAAATCACGAAAATTTGCAAATTATTTCAAACTAGAAATTCATAAAAATTTTTCTTTTTAAAACTAAGATTTGAAAATTTTTAATAATCTATAATATATCCTAGACAGATAAACCGTCTTCGCTCAGAATCGTTTTTGTATACAATGATATAATATCATTGGATTCAAATTTAATTCTATCCATTACAGTAACCCACTTGTAACCTAGTGTACAGCAGAGCGGCATACACGACTTACCCGCCTTTTTTTGAAAATTAAACTGTACATAGATAACACTAACATAGACATTTGGTAAAAATTTCAAGCGTTTACAGTGATTAGTTTTTGAATTACAACCATATAAAAAAATCGATTTGGTCTAAAAACTCCCGTTTTTCCGTCTTTTTTTTTTGTTTTTCTCGATTTTTTTGAAAACTGTTGGAAAATGTTAACTTTTCACCTCTATAATGCACCAAGGATATTCACTTTTACATCAGAAACCACCCCCCAAAGTTTGAAATTGAAGCATTTTTTCGACTAGTTATGCTGTCCACAGACACACATCATTGTAAAATCAATACATTCATCACTTCGTTCAGAATCTAAAATCAATAATAAATTATGATATACATACAAATAAATATAAATTTAATAAATTGGTTGATTTTTTAATCCTATTTTTTTCACATATTCTAAACGATTTATTTCGCAATCCTGGTATTTCTTCGTGAGATACCCTTAATTTATTGTTAGGAGGAGAGTTCATATAAATAAATGTTTCGCTTTATAATTTTAATAATACATCAATTACTATGGACGGAACAATGAGCAAAATAAAATTGATCTTTTAAATGTCGATGATATGATTCAGCTGCATTTGTAGTTCGTATAACCTCATTATCCGGAATTTCAGCCCAAATTTACACAGGTACCTAGGATTTTGGCGCTTTCGTAAGATACGATTTTGGCGCTTTTGTACGATAAGACTTTATTTTGTCTTATCTAATTTTGGCGCTTATGTCTTCCATCGTAACAGATAGAACTGACTTTTAGAATAACTTTTGTTCTAATTAATATTTTTTTATTTTTTTTGTTCATCATTAAGAGATCCTTGCGCTTACAATATGAAAAGAAAAATTTTAGTAGTAAAAGTAAAAATAAAAGAATTTAAATTTGATTAAATTTTTATTGAAAAAATTCAAAATAGCCAATTTGTAAATTTAATTTTAAAAAAATTTTAATGGTAAAAATATTTATCTAAATCTTGTTAATTTTTTAGAATTTTTTAAAATATCAATATTTTTTTGCATAAATTAATTTGGAGTGTTATAACTTCTTTCAAATATTATTTTCAATATAATTTCTGAAATGAGTATATTTTTTAAATTTATTAATTATATAATTTTCACAATTTTTGTTTTACGTTAAATTAGCATAATTTTTTTTTTTTAGTCAGTTCTATCTTATACACCCTGTATAATATATCCTAGACGCTAGACGGATAGACTAACAAATCATCTCCGTTCAGAATCGTTTTTCGTATACAATGATACCTATCATTGCATTCAAATTTAACACATCCATTAAAGTGACCTACTCATACAGCAGAGCGATACCCACTTGCCCACTTTTTTAATTACATAATTAATTTAATATTTCATATAACTACTTTTATTTTTGTATTTATAATATTTATAATTCATATACCTTCAATGAAGTCTGTACTGGAAACACTCCAGTTCCAAGTTTTGGGTGAATTTAATATATTAACCGACGATGTAGATCTAGTTACATATGCATCTATAACAATAATATATTTAATTTAATGTAGGAAACACGTGCGCTGTGTATAGTAGATATTATATCATAAAATATAATTATATAAATTATAAAGGCATACACATAAACTTTGTTAAACTGTCAAATGTTACCTACCTTCAGAATAATTTTTTGGAACCGCGTTGGAATTAAGTCGTGATTTAGGATCAACTGGATTAGAATACTGGTCTCTATTAAAATGTTCAGAGCATAAAAATCGATTTCTCATTTTTTCCGGGCTTATAGAATCCAACTCGACATTCCCTAAAGTTTGAAGTATGTTACTAGATTAGGTTAAATTTGAATTAAATAGGATTATAGGAACATTATTTAATAAAAAATAGCCCATTAGGTACTTGCCGGAATGGATTATCCACTTTTTTAATAAATTAGAATCCAACGTAAAGGTGTGAAATCGAGTTTTGGTATTTTTTTGCATATTATCGTGTGTGTGTGTGTGTGTGAGAGAGAGAGAGACATCGAGCCATTGACTAAATTATACACGAAACCAAAATAGATTTTGAACGTTTATTAGTTATTAGGTACTTAATATTATATTTAGCATTTCGCACTCAGTTAGGCGCTAGCGATTGCAGCGTTACCGTGCAAAACTAACCACGCGTCCGCAGCGCAGCCTAACGATACCGTGCAAATAGCACGTCACCGAAAAACCGGCCAGTGAGCAATCTATAGTATTTATAATCAATGGTGATACTTATAAACTTGTGTGGCTGCATTTAAAACGAACTAGGTACCTACCTACGAAGTATTTATGTACAACTAGCATAAAGAATTTGTTTTTTTTTGTATTATTTCTATGAAGTATAAAATAGACTATTTATAATAATATTAATTCGCCGAGGTATTTTATTTCAATATATATATTTTTTTTAAACAGTAATAATATTATTAGATAAAAAAGTACATTGTTGAATGTAGTTAACCAGTCTTAAAAAAAAAAGGTCATGGGAGGATGCGACACCCAAATCCCCCCCCCCCCGTAATTACGCCACTGCACACATGTCACCCCTTGGAGAAAGGGGGTAGTATCATGTATATAGTGATATATACATAGATAAATAAATCACATGACCTCTCTACTACTCACTTGTGATAAGCATTAACGAAGACCTAGAGGTCGTTTCAATGAACAAATACAAAAAAAAAAAATTGAAATTTTAAGCTTTTTTCAATTATTCCTAGTTTTTTTTAAATGTTTTTACTTTTCAAATTAATGTGTTCACCTCGAAAATGTTTGACATTTTTTTACATTCAGTATTTCTACATTACCTGTATGTACACTGTATGTAATGACTTATTATTTACATTTTAATATTTATTTCAATTTATTTGTATTAAGAAATTTTAAACAATAATGTAATCATTTAAACGATTTACTCTAAAAAATGTACCTCGGCTAAATTAAATGTACCTATATGGATATTTTTTTATTTTAAAAAAAAAAGATTTTCAGTTATTAAGCTGACTTCTATTAAATCAGAGAAGAAATTATGTACAAGTAATTTTTTATTTTCATATTTCAGCATAAAATTAAGTAGGTAGGTAGTACAAACTTCTGATGATTCATTTAAATGTAACAAAATTTAAAAATTACAATTTTCGCAGCAAATTGTACAGTTAAAAGTTAAAAGACTACTTAACAGTGATGCGCAACATGTTTTCATCAGCGGGCCACGTTGGAAAACAGTTATGTTCGAGAGGGCCACCAAATATAAAAGTAAATAATCTTACCATAAATTAATAATATAATTTTTTACACGTAATGTAGTACAATATACAGTAAGATACTTACATAATATTGGACTTGTTTTCTCATATTTTATCGACTATTGAAAAGATAACGAATTAAGGCATACATTGTAAGTACGCATTAGATTTATTATGATCAGTACGCTCTTTTAAGTGCACGGGTAATAATGATATTAAATCATAAAATTTCTATTTTAAAATCCGTGACAGAAAATAGCGCAGTTACAACCATGAGTACTGAATTTTTAAAAGAAATCATAAATTTAAAAAAAATCTTATTTTGAAATTATTTTATTTATTTTTTTTTAAATATTTTGTTTTATTTAAAAATATTGTGACCGGTCACAGGGAATACATTTGCGTTCCACGGGTCGACCATCACTAAAAATTTTAATGCATGTCAAATATTTATATTTCCTCTTAAAAATAACTATTTGAAACGTTTCTGAAAATACATCCTAATTGGAAGAAACTTCAAATTTTGACTCAAGGGATGGTTCATAAATAAAAAACATTTTTTAACTGTATTTAAAAATGAATATTTATTATTTATATAATAGCTTAATGATTACGGTGGTAATTTATTATATAAAGCTGCATAGACTGCATAAGCTTGCTCTTCTAATGGTAGTCAACGTGATTTAGTGACTCAAGTAATATTTGGAATAAACTAATAAGCCAAATCATGGACGAAACGAGACATTTACCACAGGTTCGCTAGTCCTCGAGAAAGGTGTAAGGCAGGGATTCGGGATTCCCAACCACCGTGCCGCGGCACAAAGTTTGCCGCGAAATTATTTGGGTGTGCCGTATAATTTGTGTCTTACATTGTAATTGTGTAATAGAAATCTCCTAAAAATAAAAATTTATAAAATGTCCACATGGAAAGATACAGCTATTATTACCATTTTCCACATCGTACTTTTGTGAACAGGCAACCTGCTCTAACAATATAAAAACAAGTAGTAGAAATCATTTGAAAAATGTTGAACCGGATTTGTTGCTGTTTCACCCCGAATAAAGGAATTACGTATGTAAAAAATACCAGTCTTAAATATCACATTAAATTTGTATCATTAAAATGATAAATAAAAAAATGTATTATATATCAATATTATGACATCATATTGTATATTCATTATTATTTATTTGTGTGCCGTGAAAATTTTTAAAATGATAAAGTGCGCCGTTATGGGTAAAAAAGGTTGGGAATCACTGGTGTAAGGGATAATCGAACATCACCTAATCTGTCACCATCTACTTCGAGGATAAACCGGTTATCAAATGCACAGACTATTATAACAGCTCTCGTGAACCCTAAAGGACCAGATCTCACGTCGCCCATCTCTTATGACCTCCAGTCCGTACCTAACCTTATCATCCACCTGGGTTTCAATGAATGAAACGATAGTTTGGTTTTTGTTCCATGAAATTGTGGCATTATCCGATGATAAGAATTTACAACCCTCCGAATGGCCATACAATGTAATATGTACAAAATACTTTCGGTCATGAAATTTTAATAAATAAGAGAAATACCTAGTAAAACCTTTTACCATTCTGTTTTAAATTAAAAGTAAATCGTTCGATATGGTGAATAAGTGCAGCGTGATTCGTTGCAAAACCCTGTATTCAAAGGAAAAAGTTTTATTACACAGGTAATCTACTATAAACAACTATGAATTATCTATGTTTTAGAGGACGAAGGGTGTATAGAGTGAATTGAAAATTAATTTGGAACATATATATTCGTTTTCATTCTTATCATTTTCATTAAGGTTTCCGATATTAAAACCAAAGAATCTACCAATCTGGATAGCTTTCACCGGTAGAGGAAATAATTGGAGACCTGGCAAGAGTAGTAGAATGTGTGGCAATCATTTTCTTAAATCTGACTACGTAATTGATCACAAAAAACATGTTTTGAAGATAACAGCAGTCCCAACAATTGAATATCGTGAAATGGTAAGTGTGTTGTTTAAGAACTGGTAGATTTAAAATTCAAAAAAATTCAATAAACATATTATTTTAGTCTAAAAAAAGGAAACGAAAATCAGATAAAAATGTGGATCAAACGAATATACTTTTGAACGTTGAGCCAGAGGTAATTTATAAATATTACACAAGAATTATTTTTATTTATAAAAATTGCTATGTACAGGAAATAAGTGATACAGATTTTGAAGTTGCGGAAGAAGACTATAATGATTTAAACAAATATATTATTGTACATCAAAATGATGAGGTTATACAATATGATAGTATTGAGGATCAAGAATGTACAAATATTTTTGATCAAAATGTAAATAAATATCTAAATTTATCAAGCTTGGAAAATAGTTATGATAACGGAAATGAATCTAATCATGATGAGACCATAGAAAATAAATATGAAAATTTCAACAATGAAATAAAAACTGATGTTTGTAACAGAAAAAATCAATGGTATGCTTTTTATATATTATAATATTTTAAATTTGGTTCTATATATAATACCGGATAAAATGTATTGCATTGTTGTAGTTATTTTTTTACAAGCAGTTTCCTGAAAAATATCAACTCTGTTGTGCCAGAACCTCCAGAAGATAAACCACTTAAAAAATCATCAAATGAGGTAAGAATATATCATAATATTATTATTTTAACATGAAGATATTATTACAAAAACTTAAAGTAGATACATGCCATCTCTAAAGGGTAGCTTACTGTGGATGCAGCAAGTTCAATACAACTCTTTTTTAACATAACAAATACAATATTCTATTAAGATTAAAACAATGGAAAAATTTACAATTTTAAGCTTTTTATACAATTATAATATAATATGATTTAGATTAAGATATTTCAAATATTGCTTATATAACGCTACTTATTTTTGTATTATGTTAAATTAATATTAAACATAATACAAAGGCATATAGCAACACTAAAAAACCATTTCTCTAAACAAATTTAAGAATAAAAAATACAAAATTTGATTAATATAATTTCAGATTACTGACGAAGCAGAAATAGATTCAAATTTTAAGAAAATTATGACCTCAAGATTTAAAAAACAGCAGTACACTAAAAGAATTCATTCATTATACTCCAAGAGTTATAAAAGATTTCGAAAACAAGAAAAGTATAAAAATTCTTTTAACAAAGATGATTCAGATTTATTTGCTAAGTTTATAATAGCCCAAATGAATGATTTAAAACCATATAAAAAAGTTTATTTATCTGCAAAACACAAAATAAAAAAAATTTTAATGAAAGCTCAGAATAAATTAGCAAATCAATTTTAATATCATCAAGCTTAAAAATGTAATTTTGATAAGTGGTTGTTATTTAATTATATAATACATTTCTATACATACTATTAAAATTATGTTGTATTATAAATTATCAGTATAAAATATATTTTTAATTTAATAGGCTATCTCAAAAATGTGTAATTTATAACTATGAATATTTGATTTGATTTACCTATACATTAATACATTACTTTTAAATAAAATATTTTTATTTATAAAGTTTGACTATAAATTATATACTGTAAACTCGATAAATAAACAGGCACAATCAAATAATAAACTTATTTTTAAGATCAGATCACACTAGCTTATTATTATTATAAGAAGAAATGCTAACGGGGTGGAGTAATGCTAACAGCAGTCCCCTCCGTCGTTCTCAATACCATGAAAAAAAAAGCTTATTATTATTATTTTTATTAGAAATAAGCCTCAGTAGCGATAGCTATTAGCATACATTTATCAGTATCTCTTTTGTACAAAAATTAATTTACATATGCATTATAGTAGTTCATAGTAAATTTTTAATTCTTATTTCTTTAATAAATTTCAGAGTCTATTCAATTGTTGATACATTTTGACCTAGGGAAAAACTCTGGAATGTTGTAATTGATTCTATAGCAGATTCTGTTTGTCTGATACAAGCTAATTGTATTGTTCTTATCTTACAAACGCACAACATTTAGCAAAAAAGATTATTTTCTTACCTTTAACTTTGAAATAATGATAATTTACTTTAATAACAATTATTAAAGGTAACATAAAATTGATTCTGCTAAACCAAATTTATTGTATTGTGAATTTGTAAGATGGATACAACACAATAACAAAATTGTATACAAATATTCATACAAGGTATGATGACTGTCATACTATGACGATTGATGAGAACAATCATCTATTACTCCATTCAACATTTTCTCAGATTTTAGGTGTTTTCAGAATATTAGAGTTAAAATTGTTCATTGTATAATTGATTGATTACATACATTTTGTATATGTCATACTACAAAACAAAATAATATGAAAAATAAAATCTTATGAGTACCTATATCATTATTTCACATCCGTATATTATTGTCACTAATACAATTTATGCTTAAAAATCCTCTTAAACATCTCAAAAAAAAAAATAGTGACTCATTATAAAATTGTACAGATCAATGTTTCACTAGAGAACAACTATTTTTTATTACAATTACAAAATTTAAAAAAACATTTGCTTATGATTCAAAAAGTACTTACTACATAACATAAATGTTTGGAAAATATTTAACATGCCTATTGCTTAATAATAATATACACTTTTAACGCAAAAATTAATAAATATGTACAATTTTCATGTTTAAAACTTTAAATTATAGCATAGATATGTGAGTTTGATATAAGTCAAGAACGTACAGAAAAATATGCAACTCCTATAACTTCCAAGAACCATTGGCTTATTATCAAAATATGTCAAATTGTATTAAAAAAAAAAAAAGCACTAAGAAATACCAACTTCTTTTTACCCAGAAAAAAGCTAGGACTAGGTGGGAACTGTTAAGCACAATACTTACCTCCCTATATATACTAATATGAAAAGTATAAATATCATTAATTGTGACAGATTATTCTTTTATTTTGCCTCTTTGAAACCATGTTTTATAATTTATAATATAATTTATTGTAACTTACATAAAATAATAAATAAAACTAGGTTTATCTGGTAATATAAAATATATGCATCTTAACTGTTAATATTATGGCAAAATAAGGTAAGTTATAATGTTACGGACTTACGGCAATTGTCACCTACCTATTTAAGGTATAAATATTACAAAATTTGTGTCATCTTGTCATTTTTCTTATTAAGAATGTTGTATGACTGGAATTTTTTTTTTTTAGCATTATAGACCATTTAGGCCCTTTGCAGCCAATATAAAATTCTTCCACTCTTCTCTATTATATGCATGCATTAGGTCTCCATGCCAATCTGGTCTTAACTCCTGGATATCTCTTTTGACTACATCTATCCAATGCTGCTTCGGTCTGCCGCGAGGTCTTTTCCCGTTCAAGTGGTTTACAAGTACCTTCTTGACAATACTATTATCCGCTCTCCAAACGTGACCAGCCCACTCCAGTCTAGTGCCTTTTACAAATTGTACTATATTTCCTTTTCCATATAATTGTTGTATTTGTTCGTTTGACCTTCTCTCCCACACTTGGGTATGACTGGAATACGTTACATATTAATTATTATCATGTATTAAACAAATAATGTACTCGACAAAATGCTAGGTATTGTCAATTGTGTTCAATATATTTTTATACATTCACAAAATGTTTACTATATTGGTTTAGGAGTTTTTTTTTTACAGTAATTTGAAGAAAAAGTTATTGAGAACCTTGTATTGGACTTTTTAACTTAATGTATAAATCACAACAATTTAAAAAAATTTTCAAATTCATAATTCCTTGCAAATTTTAGCGATTTTAACATATTTTGTAAACATTATTTTGAACTTATAAACAAAAATTGTAACCAACGATTTTTTATTTTTATTTATTTTTTTTTCGATAAGTACAACTTATACAAAACCTTGTATTAAATTTTAAAGATTTTTTGGACAACCAGTTTTTTTTTGTAGGCAATTTCAATGAAAAAATTAAAAATTTCAACTGTTTATAAATAGCTTAAAAAATTCAAAATATTTAAAAAATTTAATCGTAAACAGATAATGCTAATATAAACATTTGGTGAATATTTCAAGTATTTACAATGATTAGTTTTTGAGTTACATCAAAATAATAGATTTTGTCGAAAACTAGTTATGTTATTGTAAAAATTCCCATTTTTTATTTATTACATTTTTAGAGTTTTTTTGACGCTTTTAAAAACTACTGCACATTTTTCACTTTTAACCCCTAAGTACCAAATTTGAATTCCTTTTCAAAGAGGGGCTGAAGTCAAAAGTCAAAGCATTAAATCTACTCCAAAACATGATAACAAACACCAAAAAAAAACATACATCAATGTAAAATCAATAAATTTCTCACTTCGTTCAGAATCTAAAACAACACCATAAAATAAAAACTATGAATAATATGTATTGTAATTTTAGAAGTCAATGTATAATTTCGTTGAAATTTTATGATAGTATATTGTAAAGTTATATATCATAATAGTATACTAATTAGTAATTACCTACTAACATACTAATTAGTAATTACCTACTAACATACTAATACTCAATGATCTAGACAAATCAAAAATAGTGATACTTAAAATAATTTATGAATAAAAAACATTGACATAATAAATAGTTTAATAATATTTAAAACTAAAATTATAATAATAATAGATTATGCATCATATTAATAATAATATTTTGATACAATAATACATTATTTATTGTATAAAATAATTGATTAATTTTATTTTGTGATAAATATAATAATACAACGTATTTAATACTTTTTTAAACTATATATTTTTATTCTGTGATAAATCGTAAATATTTTCTGTATATTAAGACATTAAGTAAGAATAATATATAATGAGATAATATTAAGTAAAAAAATCCATCAATTTTTTAATATGTCACATATGCTTAAATCTAAATGTATTATGTTGTAAGTTTCATAGCTATAAGTTATAAGGCGAGAAATGAATATAAATAATTATAACCATACCTGTAGACAAAAAAAAAGTTATAGTTAAATGTGATACTATGAAATTAATTTGTACTTAACATAAGTGACCACACACTTACTCTTAAAATAAATATAAGAGACCGTATTCAGAAATTCAATAAGCAGCCAGTATAAACAGTAAGTTTATATAATTATATAAAAAATCTCATGAGTTAAATTAATACCTAATCAGTGTTCAGATTTTATAGCATTTGCTAATTTTTATTGGATAAAGATAAAATATCAGATTGTGTTATAAACTTGTTTGACGCACCAAGTACTTGATGTGAAAGGATATATGAAATTTAATTTTAATATTTTTTTGCATATTTTAAATATTTTAAATTTGTATATCTATTTATTGCTAATATGCACAAAATAATATTTATATATTTTTTTTTTTCATACATTTTGTTTATATTGAACTTTTAAATGTTAAAATGACTGACTTACAACATAACACATTTTTTCTTGTACATAATAATTTCATGCTAATATAGGTTACTTACAATATAAAACCATAAAATTATTGTAATAAAAACATAAATAACAATTTGAAGGAATGAAAATAATAAAATACTGATAAACATTTGATCTACAAACAAAAGTCTCTAAATGTTACCGTTCATAACATTTTCTATCATGTCTAAGCAATTTTTATCTTTTTTTTTTGCTTCGTCATGACAATGTTCTATAGCATAAATGCATAATTTGTTGTTTCCAAGCAATATTTTTTTTGCTTCATTCAACTTTACTCTTTTTAAGTAAATATAAGCAATATTTATATGAACCATATAAAAATTTCTTATGCCAGGACAACGTTGTCCAATTTTATCTGCCTTTTTAAAGTAACGTAATGATTTATTTAAATTTCCTTGAATATAGTATATGTTTCTCAGATCATTCAGAAACATGGCATTCATCTCAAATACTTCACCATTAATTTTTACACTAGCTTCATATGCCTTTTTGAGAATAACTCTTGCTACATTAAATTTCCCTTTGCTTATTAAGTAAAGACCAAATGTGTCAAATGTTATTATATAATATATATAAACATAAAACTTCTTCATTTTCGGGATCAATTTTAAGCTTCTTCACTAAATGCCGTACACAGAATTTGTAACCATCTTCCGAATATCTGGAACAATTTTACATTATATTGAAAATCAATAAAATAATTATTAACAAATTTTTAATTTACCTACTATAAGCCTATAAATAATATTTTAACTATGTTATGACTTGAGAGAATGTCATGTAACATGTAACATAATATAATATTAAATATACCAATATGAGTGTTCACTAACACAAAATGTGCTTACTATCGTCATTCAACACACAATTATAAATGATACAAAACAGCAATTAAAAATTAATTAATCTTTAGTTACTACGAAGTAGGTATACAGAATTTTAATATGCATAAATAAATTTTAAATTTTAATAAATATTTGTTAAATTATATTATGTTATTAGATCTAAACATCAAAACATACAAAAAAGTCTCCTTTACTGTTAAATATCACTTTTATTTGTATTTTACTGACATTAACATTTGCCTGTTCTATAGCATTTATAGTAAATAAGTGGGTATGTCAATTGTCAATAGTATATAGAAGTATTGAATCAATTGGTGAATATTTTAACTTTATTACTATAAGTCCTCTGAATATTATTTATTTATACATTAATTTAAACATGATTGGACATCAATCTTTAATAAGTCATTAAGGGATTAGGTAATTTTTAAGCAACTCACAGATTATACTTTTCCTTTTTTCTCTGTTTAATCGACAACAGAAGAACAACTGTATGAATAATACCTACCTAATCCTACTATGTAAACTTATAAATTAGATTTACTTTCCTACCAGTATAATATTACTGAAATTGAAAATCGAAGCATTATTTCATTAACTTATTGTGTACACATACAAAAACAATAAATAAATAAATAGATAAAAAACATACATTATTGTAAAATCAATACTTTCATTGTTCCCCTTAGAATCTAATATTATATATATATATATTATAATACAATATAATAATTACTCGTTTAACAGTTCTTGAATTTTACAAATTTTAAGCTTAAGGAATAAAACTTTAAGATCATCTATATACACGCCTTGATATAATAACCGATCAACAACTTTGATAAATATATCTTTCGCCTTTTCATATTCCTTATTCATAAATGCCCCATGTGCTAACACATCATACACAAATGTCATATCATCAAAATTTTTAAAGTTTCAGCAATTTTGAGGGCCTCGTGTAATGTTTCTTCAAAAGCATTGTAATCGTAATTCTAAAACATACAAAACAATATTAGAACATTATTATTAGGTATTACCTATTTATTTTATATAGGTGCATGCAGAAATTGGGTATAGGGTGTACCATGGAGAAAACTAGCCACTTTTCCTAATGGGCATCAAAAAACATAACCTCCCTGCCAAAAAAAAATGCATAAATCATATTTGATATTTTTAATCATAGAAAGTTATAGGTTTTAGTATTTTATAAGTAAAAATATAAACACACTTGTTGGTAAAAAAATTAATGTATCACAATTACTAAATATCTTGAAAATTAAACAGAAATGCTGGGTTATATCATTAGGTATTAGTGTTTTTTTAAAAATATTTTGACTGCAGTTATTGAATATTGTTCTTACTAAATTCTTATTAGTTACCATCATTGGTAGTACTTATTTTGTAGCTTAAATGCCTTGAGGGCTGAATAAAAATGAAAATTAAATATGGTATATTTGCAGAATAACAATACAATTTACTCTAACTAGTCTAACTCTAAACCACAATTTCATAGAAGTATCAAAGAATACTCCAAAATAATAACTGCAAATATATGCAGTTATTCTTTATAAATATAATTCTACATAACACACTTATTTCATAAAATTACAACAGTATTCATACACACATTCATTCAATAAATTAAAAATATATAATGTACCTACTAAGAACATTAATAAACAAATATTGTACCTATTTTAAAACCACGTGTCTCTTACAGGTAAGCTGCTTATTATTTATAATTATTAAATTTAAACAATACTAAAATAAATCTAACCTATTTTAAACGACTATTTTTTCTAGCTTCTTTTAAATTAAAGAATTTATTATTAATAGAATTTACATTGATCCTCAAAGTATGAAGCTTTTTAATATTTAATAAAACAATATTAGTTAACCAATTTTGTGATGTTGTGTTACGTTGATTTCATTAAATTAAATACACGGGCGGAGTATTAAATACTCCGCTGCCAAACAGTGCTTCAGCGGAGCGGGTATTTAGTGTGGGTAGAGCAGCCATGACCAAAAAGAGAAGCAGTATATGAGCGATGAACATTTTGAAAACATTATGTTCTTAAAATGTATCAAACATTTATTCAATAAATAATAAATAAAATAAAAAATATTATAAGCTTACTATGTGTCTATATTACGATAAATCATTAGAAACCTACTTTAAAAAACAAAAGTATTCCAAATACTTTTATAAAGTATTTGAAATACTTTACAATTAAAGTATTTGAGATTTACTCAAATACTTTTTAAAAGTATTCTTTACAGGACTGCTTATAGTGTTATAGTAATTAATTTGTCTAATATTATTACTAAGGTAGGTTAATTTAATTGTTGGTGAAAACATTGCATGTATTACATTATTATTTATTATTAATATTTAATAATTATAATAGTTTTAATATAATGTACAAAATTGAACATTTTAATATTTCATACATTTTAAACTAAAAAATGGTTTGCAAAATCTAGTCATTTTGACATATTTTATCGACATTTTGATAGTATAAAAACTAAAAAAAAATGGAAAATTCCAAATATAAATATATAAATAACTTAAAAATTGTTGAAAAAATTTAAAGAATTAATCAAGTATAGAAAATGCCATTATAAACATCCAATGAAAATTTCATGTGCCTACGATAATCATTTATAGAGTTACACCAATATCTAAAATCGATTTTCTCAAAAATTGATTTTGCGTAAAATTTCACGATTTTCCTTAATTTTTTTTTTGTTTTTTTTCGAGGCTTTTGAAAACTACTGGAAATTTTGAAATTTGACCTTTCGAATGTACCAGATAAATACACTTTCCAACTGGAAAATCGAAGCATTATTTCTACAATTTATCGTGTACACAAACATAAAAACTAAAACTATATAAAAAAACACACACATCATTATAAAATCAATACATATCGTTCCGCTTAGAATCTAAAACATGAATATTTAATATAAAATCATAGGTAATAACTAATAGCCAATATTCAAAAACTTGTATTTTGAATGGATTGTGGTTTATTCCGTCGTATAAATATAAATCAATACACTGGAAGTTTAGAACGCTTACAGAATGAGAGTTCCTAACTTTACTTGTTTGATAATAGGTACAGTAGGTACACGTTTTAAACATAGATAACATTCAAAGATCCGATACTGATATTTTTATCGTTTTAATATTTTAATAGGTACCTATCAGTAAAATTATTATATTGCCTGTTTCGAGTTTGAAAAATGGAAGAAAAATGTAAATACTTTGACAAAACTTACGTATGAATAAATAACAGCTGGGCCACAATTTACATAAAATTATTTATACATTACATAAGTAAATTTAAACGCACTCAATACGCGTGTGCCTCTACCTCTATCTATACATTTTTAGTACTTAGATAAATAATATCGTACCAAACGTGTGTTACGCTTATGACATGTGATGTGTCGACGCGGGAGCGTAATAATAAAAAAAAAATTACACAAAACAATACTTAGTCAATATTATTGTGTGTTATCGAGAAGTTTTTAACATTTTGAATGGGTTTTGTGTTCTCCATAGTGACCTTATAAGTTATAATATTATTATGTTAATATCAATTTATATCGGTAGGTGATATGAGCAGTTTGCAACAACAATCATTGGCAATAATTTTTTTTATTTCTAATCAATCGTTTTACAACAGACTATTAAAAAATGCGGTTGTAATATAATAATTTATTGTAATCATTATGTTTCATGGTTTATTTTTAATCATTCCTCAATATTTGTACCTGAGAATATCATTATATAACATAATATATTATAATCATATCATCGTGTAATGTACAGGTTAATTATTATATATTTGTTAAAATGTTGACCGATTAATTTCCAGAGCACGCAAAAATTATTTACATGTTTGTTTTGTTGTTAATATGCTAGGTATACACTTCTTATAATAATAATAATAAAAATAATATAGAAAACATACAAAATAATAATAATAATAAATCGGCATCGCAATTATGATCTGATTATTCTGTAATATGATTGCCTTTATGAAGCGATTAAACTTTGAAGTTTGAAACGTAGAAAACGATATGGATAGTAATAACAAAGAGCATATTATAAATAATTTGTAATGATTAAATCATTATATTTTGTATACGTTGTGTGTTTTCCAAAGTTGATTTGACCCCGAGGTCACTGTAATATATTGGTATAAAATAATTATTATAGAAACAATGTTTTATAAAATTGTCGTTGGCAAAAAAAGTTTTTCTCATTTTTGATATGCGTGGAAAAATATTCTGTTCGCTTAATTATTAATACAGTGAAACTCCTATAAAACTTTCATTTAACAATATTTTATATTCAAGGAAATATTTTTGAGAACCATACCAAATTATAACCAATTTTTTAATTTTATTTAACGAAGTTCTCTATAATAATAATATACAATAATATAGTTCGTAAACGAATTTTTTATATTATCTACGAGATGAAGGTTTTATTACCATTATGCATTACGGCGAATCAGGTGTTTAAAATAAAACAAATAAATATAAGTTAGGGAGCTCATTCTGTGACAGTGCTGCAATTCCGGTTTTTAAACGTATTTTATTGGCAATATCTCAAAAATCTACAAAGGATAATTGAATAATTCCGTATATATATATATATATATATATATATATATTTAGTTCCTTTATATTTTAGATTTAAGTCCCTATTTATTTTTATATTTTGAGTGTAGCTATGAATGAACTATTGTAATCTGTATTTAATCTCAGAAATTTTCAAATTGTTTTTCAGAAATTCGTTGTCAATTTTAGATTCTGAGCGGAGTGATGAATGTATTGATTTTACAATGATGTATTTTTTTTATTTAGTTTTAATTTTTTTAATTTTGTGTTTGTGTACACGAATACCTAAATATAGTGCTTCAATTTTCAACTTCAGTAACTTATCCAGTTGGAAAGTGAATCTAGTTGGTTCAAAATTTAATACAAGGCTTCTAATATATTATTATAATGGTAGTAAGAGAATTTTTAAAATATATAGATACAATTTTTTTTAATAAGTACTACAGAAAGTTCAAATTTTGACAAAATACGTAAAAATCACAACAATTTGCAATTTATTTTGAGTTAAAAATTCATGAAAATGTATCTTTTTAAATCTAAGATTTGAAAATTCAATACAAGATTCTTCATGAGTTTATTTACTTTTAACAAATAAAAAATGTCTACCGTAAAGTCAATAAATTAAATTTCTATATGAGCATTTGAACTAAAACATTGGATATTTATTATTTACTCAATTTCTGTAGTACCAATGTTCATATTTTGTTATTTAGAAACATGAAATTTACACCATATATTTATTTTATATATTCCTATACTTGATAATATTTTCAAAATATTTCAACAATTTGTATGTTATTTATCGACATTATTTATTTGAAATGTTCCGTTTTTAGTTTTTTATTCCATAAATGTCGATTAAATTGTATTCAATGGGTCAAAAAACTTAAAAATTGAATACAAGGTTCCCCATAGGCCATAAGTTGATATAATAACAGTTAGAAAAATATTAAAAATACATGACCACTTTTTTTTTATAACCATTTAAAAATCAATTTATGTAAAAAATTTGTTCAATTGAAAATTAACAAATTCTTTAATCGTTAAAAATTCTTAAAACTTTTAATTTTTATAGCTTAGGATTGTGAAAATTAAAAACATAGTTCAACATCAGTAGTTAATTCTGCAGCAAAAAATTCTAAAAACTATACAAATCCAGTTTTTTTATAGTTTTTTTAAGTTCAAATTTGGATGAAATTACATATTAAATAACCAAGAATAAAAATTTTAGTTATATTACAATCCACTTCCCCGCTTTATTTCTTTTCATAGCTAAAATTCAGGATCGTTAATGTTTTTATAGATGTTTCTCCACAAATCACTCTACCTTAATCAAAAAACAAAACTGAAAAGAAAAATTAGTTTACAGGATGCTTATTACTGTATAACTATTAGATTTTAGATATCTTTGATTTTAATTAATATTTGTTTATTATTATTATTAAATTTAGTCATTTATAGTATTTATAGGAGGGCCTCGTTTTTCGAATGCAATAATTTATCATTAATTCAAATATAACACATCCATTACAATGCCATGTATATAACAACTACTGTACCTACAGCAACGTTTTTAATATTGGATAGTATGAATAGTATGAAAGCTTATTATACAAACAATAATTGTAGCTGTATGCATATAAGACAGGTACCTATATAATTTATTCTAAATTTATAACCTAATAATATAAGGAGCTAAAGACTTTATTGTTTACAATAATCTTAAAATGTATAAAAGAGTGAAAATATGTAATCGATCTGTTGTATCATTATATACAGTCGAAGATTACACATGTCTTCAACGTCCTCAAAATAAAGTAAGTCACTATACATTTAGTGCATAGCAGGGGAAGTTACTGTTTTTGAAATTTAAATTACATTATGAAATACCTACATCTTACATTTTTTTAATTAAGTCATTGTTTTTTACTATCCACGTTAAGTTACACTACCATTGAACTTTTATAACTAATAACATGACTTATTCACAATTATTATTAAAGTTGATTTTTATTTTCAAATAAATAGACTGTACAATCAAATTTAACATTATAAAAAAATTGTTTTGTTACTACACGTTATCATATTAATTTTAAAAGAAATTATCTTATTATAATCGTCTTATACAGTTTAAACTAATAATCTTTATTATTGATGTTGTAAATGATCAATAGCAAAAAAAAAAAAACAAGTAATATTGGCATGCATTTATTCACATATTATCACATTTAATAAAACGAACTTTTTTTTTCATAATATATAAACGTATAGGTACATTTTTGCATTTTATTGTTTGCATCGCAAAAACATGTATTTTAAATTTATAAATGTTTTACTTTTTTTCGTAATTTTGTTTCAAGGTCGAGATAAATCAATGAACTCGTTTAGCTGAGTTCACACGAAGATTGTGAAACGCTGATACAATATGCACATTATGATATTAATATTAGGTATTAATATAATACGATTACAATGTCTAACGCGTGCACCATACGACTAGATTATTCGTTAGAGAAATGAATATGATAATAACCTTGTTTAAAATTATTGTTACGCAATATATTTGCAGTTATAACTTGCCAATTTATGAATAATTAATAATAATTGATGTACCTATATTGTATTCGTCAAAATAAGGAAATTGAGTTGGAGTTCGGTAAATTTTGCAGTTTTTTTTTGATCAATTTGAGTTTAATTTTAAGCAAGTTTCATGCGAGTAATAAATAATAATACTAGGCCGTAATATTTTTGGGTATTCATATACCTAACGATAGTTTTTTCAGATAGTAAAATATGAATAAGGTGCAATGTTTAGGTACATCATAACATTTTCTTTAAGTTCGGGTAAAATATTAAAACATTTTTGTACTCCCTCTTTCAACGTTATTCAAAAATAAGTTTTTGGGATCAAGTTCGCATAGCCCTCCACACTCTGTCAGATAATTTTTAGATACATTTTAAACAATTTTAAATTCAATACCCAATGTATTATGTAATTCATCAGAAAACATAGAAATAAAAAAACTTCGAAAATCGGATGGCCAAATTCACATAGCCACCCTGATCAATTGTAAACGAATTTGTACCCAAATCATCAAAAAATCAAAATTAATAGTTGTACAGAATGCAGATGAGGTTTGTGGTAATCGCCTGTACCTTATTATCGTCTAAAGTTATTTTTAGATTTATAGGTAACCCTTCTGATGAACGGTCTTGGGTCGATAACAACGATAAAAAAAATAAAATATTATTATGATCATAACTGTGGACTGTCGAAGTCATGAAAGTCGTATACCAGACACCTGCAGTTGTATAATTATTTATCCAAAGTGTTTTTCATTACGATATCGTCTATATATATTATAATATATACTCAAATGAAAACGTTTCTTTCTCAAAAGAAATTTTGACGTAAAAACAATTGAAATATTGTAATTAATTAATTATATTAAATAAAAAATAAATAATTGAAACACATAATTATATAAGAAACAGTGGCTAAGACAATAAGTTAGTCTTATACCAAAACACAAAACAATCGTCCATTCCACAAGGCTAGCTTCGTCTTGAATAGTGGACAGCCCCGCTCTTGTTGCCGAGGACGAACGGTTTTATAAGTATAGTATTTGAAATTTTGTAAAATCAGTGTTTTCTCTGCTGCGTATGAAACAACAATGATCATTTTGTTTCGAGTGGAAAGAATATAAAATAATACTATGATGTTCTTAAAACTATTCCTATATTATAATACACAACTGCATCTGCATGATATTAAATCGTCGTTTTTTCCAATTATTGTACTTATTATAATATTATTATTACATCAGAAAAGTAATGTAAATTTTTTTATTTCAACTCCCTCACTCTATAGAAACCAAACTGTCAGTTTGTCGAGCGTAGCGAGAAAATTTTTTTTTAGTTATTTACTTGTAAAAAAAGGCGTATACTGAATTAGGGGCGTCATATTTATGTTTGCTCCCCCATACATTGTCCCTTAATACGGCCCTGCAAACTGACTCACTTTCCTATCAGAAGATATGATATTAAAGTTGAAGATTAAATCAATTTTACTGAACTTATTAAGGTAAAACGTCACGTCACATACAAAAAAGAAATTCACTTGAATAATATTGTAAAACATATACTTCCGTCGCTTCACTCAAAATCTTAAATTAATACCTATATATTGAACATTTTTGGAAGATTTTTAAATAATGATTTAAAAAAATATATTTGTATAGGTAACTACATATTACGTACAATATGACATTTAAATGATATATCGGTAATAATTTAAATAAAACGGTTTTGATATGATAAAAATAACGTTATATTTTTTTATTTCCGTATTTTATCATTTGTTAAGAATAATTCTTAAATTTTTTCAAACAATATTTTATGTCTTAATTGATTTTTTCGAACACTTTACTTTGAAGTTAAGTAACCTAATACATCCAATAACGTGTTAGTAGGAATATAATTTTTGAATGATTTGTAAAAACAAAATTTAGTACTCATACAAACTAATGTTTTATTTTATTCTCTACCCACTTATTACGTCATTTAAGGTTTATTATACTCATAATAATATTATTATTTATTTAAAACAATCGAAACAAAACATTAAACAGCGCACAAAGACACAATCACGAAACACGTGTATCTATTAAACTTCAACATTTATTTCATAAGTTTCAAAGTACTGTTTGATATACAAATGTAGTTACCTATTAGGTTTGTGAATTGAGGAAAGTAAAATTTTATTATCATGCAATTTGAATGCAATTCGTATAGTCTTTAATGAATTTAACAAATATTAGTCTTTATCAACGAATAATAATGCATTTTTATTTAATGATTATAATATTTGATTATGTTAAACAATAATTATGTCCGGGCATGTAAAAATGTAAAAATAAAAATGCTCTAATATTTAAAAATAACGTTCATATCTATATATATATAAATATATATTTTATTTATTTTAAACAAATTTTAACCAAAGAAACATTTTTTATTTCATTTCAAAAGTTTTGTACCTATAAGACTATAAAAATTAAAGTGTTTACTTCAACTTTTGATTAACAAAAATAAAAGATTTAGGTATTTTCATTTAATCTTCCGTCACCACTCGTAATATTAATGTTTATGTGGCTCAAAATGTTCAGATTGATAATATTTGATTAGGTAAAAATGTTAGCAAATTATAACTTATAATGTTCATTTTTAAATAACAATTTTAAAATTAAATTAAAGTTTTAAATGCCATAAAATCCTTAAAATACTCTAAAAATGAAATAGGTACTGGTCTTTAAATTGGAAGTAAAAAAATTTCAATCTTCTGATTAAATAAAAATATAAAATGTATATCTATACAGTATACATATAAAAATGGAGACAAAAATGTATAACAATTCATCAATTGAGAACGGCTGAACCGATTTCGCTCACTCTTTTTTTGTTTGGGTCGTAATTGCTAGGAGAAGGTTCTTACGGATGAAAAATTGAGAAAGTTATCGGGTTAGAGAAATATGAAAAGGGTGTGATGAAATTAAAGTGGCGCCATCTGCCCAGTAAAAAATAAAATAAATAATATTAATATTTTTTGGTAGTCAAAGGCAACCATTTAAACAAATAAGTGCTTTCGAGAGCAGCTGGAC
This sequence comes from Diuraphis noxia, assembly GCF_037042655.1. Taxonomy (NCBI): domain Eukaryota; kingdom Metazoa; phylum Arthropoda; class Insecta; order Hemiptera; family Aphididae; genus Diuraphis; species Diuraphis noxia. Next base: position 51,672,674 of record NW_028301711.1, read on the forward strand.
TTATTTTTAGGATGGACATTTTTGTTTATTTATAAATGGTAGTAGTATGTATTTGTATGTCCACAGCCAGCTGTTACGCGGTAAAAAAATTGTTCAAGCGGAAATGTTCCTCTCCGAGAACACCGATTTACCGCGTAACACAATACGGCGATTACACAAAATTGTCTGTCTATTTGCCCCTTGCACAAAAATATTTACCGCATCAACTATTTTCTTATTAGATTTTCAGTTTTTTTAATTTTTCAATCAAATATCGCTAAATTTTATAAAAATAATATTTCAATTAAAGAACACAAATTATTTAATAAACTTTTTTTTATAAAAATTAAAAAAAAAACTGAAAACTTAATAAAAAAATAGTTGATGCGGTAAATATTTTTGTGCAAGGGGCAAATAGACGGACAATTTTGTGTAATCGCCGTATTGTGTTACGCGGTAAATCGGTGTTCTCGGAGTGGAACATTTCCACTTGAACAATTTTTTTTACCGCGTAAAAGCTGGCTGTGAACATACAAATACATACTACTAATGGTTGCTTTAGTGACGGTTATTATAAGCGATTATTAATTGTTCTGTGTTATTAGTGATGGTTATATACATTTATCTGTTAGTCCTATATACATTCTTAAACAGCTGGACCGATTGCGACAAAATTTGGTACAGAATTGTATTAGACATATGGGCAGAAGATATGGTAAGTTAGAAAGTGTTATGCCTAAATATCATTGAATTGAATATTTAAATTGTCAACATTATATTGAAAAAACGAAGAAAATTACATAATGATATACGAAATTGAATATCGTAGTAAGATTATAATATATTTTAACCACTATCTATCATTATGTATAAAAATATACTGCTATAGCATCATCACATGAAATGAATTTAACACACAATATGAACTTTGGACCATAAAAGAGATAGGATTTTTAACGGGCTATGAAGTGCACGGGTTCAGCTAGTTTGACATAAAATGAATAACGCATAGCTATAGCTTTGAAAAACAATCCAAGATTCCAAAGTGTAACTAGAAAGTCACTTATTGAAATATTTCTCATAAGTTAGCAGAGTTTTTATCATCACTATTTTTAATTGTGCCCGAAATAAATATGTCTGCCTCCCTATTGAAAAATAGTATTGTATTTTAAACTATTAATTTGTTCAATTTTATTTTAATTTAAATATTAATATGACTCCAATAATAGAGAATAGTAAGTTCCAACACGAGAGTATCAAATAAATAATTACATATAATATAATAAATAAAATATAATATATAAAATATAATTCTTACTGAAATATAAAAATGAGATGTGTATGTTCCTACACAGTAAATAAAAAAGGTGTGTATGTTATTTCCTATTATATGGTGAAAAAATTAATCTGTGATTATTACCTATTGGATTATAATATTATAGTATGAATTAAGCGTATTAATTAATCCCTCTTGTTTTAACCACTCTGTGTGGTGCCTACACGCACTTAATAGTGTGTATAACGATAGATTAACGATAAAGTTGACATCTAAATTCGATTTTTTGACACACAAAGTGCTTACAATTTTTCATTACTGATACAAATGATACAGAAAACTTTATTTTGGTTCGGTAATTTGTATAACTAATTATAACTATGATAGGTACACAGCATAATACAATGTATACGTGGTAATTTCTCTTAAAAGTTTTGTTTGTATATTATTTGAAACATCCGATGTTCGTACATATCCGTCTATATTAATCATATTCAAAGTCATAATGAGCCAAAATTTATCATTCATGTTGAGTGAAAAAGGCAAACAACTGCTAGTTTTAAATGATTTTTAATTTTTCAAACATCATAAATTTAAAAAAAAAATAAATGAAAATACGATGCGTTGTGTTATAAATAAGTGTAGTGAAAAAGTATATACTGTGTTTCAAAATGTCCAATTAATAAATTAATAAAATATACAGATTAATCGTGTTTTGCAGACCACTACAGTCATGCGAGTGATGACACTAATTATAAACGACAAAAATTAGCAAACTGTTGCAAAAGAAAAGCTGTACCTATATAGACTCTTTAGTTGAAAACCCATCAAAAAATCAAAAAAAAAAAAAAAAATACGAAAAAAACCATCTAAATATATGTAACGAATAAAGAGATTTAATTTAACTTAACACCACTTAAAGCCAAGGAACGAAGTTCAAGAAACATTAAGTTTATAAGACATACAAACAAATAGAGGTAATAGTTATTTCTGTCTATAAACAACGCGTAAAATGAGATAGTAATTATTTCATGTAAAACAAACATAGATTTATTAAAATAATTAGTTGTCTTATAATTCATGACGTATAATACTCTTAATTTAAGAGGATGTTTTAAAAAAATGTTAATTGTCGCAGAGCGTTTAATTAGCTTGCATTGTAGAGTGGAGGACTGCCGTCGCCCAAACCAGTGTTGGAATTCAAAGTACCGCAAAGCGCAGCACTAGATAGGAAAAAATTAAGATTTCACATCGTAAAAACATGCTAATTTTGATTAAAAATAAATCGATCCAGAACGGTTTTAGGGCAAAAACACAAAAAAACAAAATTGTAGAGAATAATATTTTAGAGGGCATCTTTTGGAAGAATTTTTTTCATTTTTTAAATTATAACGCCAAATTTCCGTTTAAAGTAAAACATAATTTCAACAATTTCAATAACCTGTAACTTAAAAAAAAAATTGTTAAAAATGGCTCCGAGGTGCCATCGTAAATATTATTCTCTTTAACTTTGTTCTTAGGTGTTTAGCTGTAAAACCACTCTGAAGTTAGTTATTTTCAATCGAAGTGGTCATGTTTTTGATACAGAAAGAAGGTGGTGTGACGTCTTCTTAAGTGATAAAAATTAAACAAAAAATATACAATTCGTGGCATCAAAAATTCAGTATACATTCCGTTAATGTTTTGTTTATTATTACCAAATAAGGAAAAAATATATACTTTACATTTAAAATATTGGGAAAAAAATACCTGGAGTAAATAAAGAAATTATTTTAGATTTTTAAATAGATTGCAATCGCATTGAATTGCACCAAAAGTTTTTGAAATTTTTCGGGAACCAGAGATTATCGATTTCATTTGAGTCAAGCTTGGTGTTGTACCTTGATGTTATAGTGACGCACCGCAATAATTTAATTTAGTGAATGGTCATGTAGGATAATAGTATACATTTTTAGACATCCTTTTCTCAATCCAGAGGAAGTAGGAGAATGTTTTAGACATTTTTTTATGGTAGACGAATCTTACAATTCGTCTATAGCAGCATTTTGTGATTGTTTAATATAGACAATATCGTCAATATCACGCATCAAATTATATTATTTTCCATCTAAAAATGTGGGCACATCCATTTTTTTATATAATAAATACTACAAACATATGTGAAAGTTATCGTTCATATTTTAATTAAATTTCTTATTACCAACAACATTTTTTTTTTATTTAATTATTGAACTTCTCAAACGTTTTCATGTAAATACGTATATCAAACCAAAAACCAAAAATAGTAACTCAAAAACAAACATAAGCAAAAAATACGTCGAAAAAGAACTAAAACTCTACAAAGTTTTAGATATCTACAATTAAAATTAATCAATACGATTATGTTAAATTTTTAAGCTTCAGAAATAAATTTTATAAATTCAAAACAATCACATTTTGTGATATTTATTATATTTTAGTATCTATTTATGAAAATGTATTATTCGATTTTTATTATTTGTATATTAATGAAATTTGAATTTTTTTTACCATGTAGGAACTAACATATAATATTATTATGTATTTTTTTTACCTGTTAGGTCTTGTGTAGGGTCTTACATTTTCCTCAAATATTATCGTCGATGTTCGTAAGTGCACAAAAATAGCAAGACCGGTAAGTAAAGATTATAGTCTGCTGCAATCCTGCACTGTATTACAATAACATTTCATAATAATATTTTTACCAGCCATAACTTTGTAATCTAATAATCGTAGGAGGTATAATATATTATGTATTTAAAATTGGATTTTTTTTTATCCATCATTCCCATTAAATTAAAAAACTTTTGTAGGTATACTCTTTGCACTTAAAACAATAAATTGAATACGCGAATGAATGCATATTATGTTTATAATTTATTTGTTTTCGTCGTGTTCGTCAAAAAAATGTATTGGCAGATATATAATAGCTTCTTATTGTTAAAAACTGTAATAATATAATATACTATTGTAATTTATCTAAATCTATAGTATTATTTGCCAATCACTGATATTACTTGATTTATCAGACCATTTGTTCGAAAAGTCAGCCGAATTATTATATTATCCTGATAAAAACGCCATCGGCACTAGTAGGTTTACAGAGTGATTCTTTTATCAAAAAACACTCATTATTTTAAAAAGTATTGACTTTTTTAAAATTTTATTTTTTCAAAATTGTAGATTTACACTCTTCTTGAATTACTCATTATTTTTATATTTTCCACCCTTATATTTATTAGATAAACCACTATCAACTTTTGATTTTCAAATGGTAACCTATACTTAAAATTTCATAAATGAATAAAGTTATTTTTTTAATTAATTATTACGTTAAAATTTCGAATTTAGCGCTAGTAGTTTATGAGTTATAGGTATTTAAAGTTTCGATTGGCAGAGTGGAGTGGTACGGGGTTACCCCGCAAAATGTTTGTCCACTACTCCGCTTGTCAAAAATTAAAATACTTATAACTCATAAACTACTCGTCCTAAATTTGATTTTTATGGATCAACATTTTTAGAAAAATATTTTGTTTTGGAATATGAAATTAAATAACTATGTTGCCATTCAAAAAAGTAAAAAACTTAAAAAATAATAAGGATAAAAAATATTTAAAAATATAATTTTTTAATAAAAGCGTTGGTTTTTTAACAATTTGAAACTAGGTATGTAAAAAAATATTTTGAAAAAAGTCAATACTTTTTTAAATAATGAGTGCTGTTTGATAAAAGAATCACCCTGTATAGGTTATATTATTGAGACGTATAATATTAATATATAATTGATTTATTATTAAAGTAAATGCCTATATACTCGTGTGACGTGTATATGCATATACCTATATTAATAACTAGTCTATTATAATATAGTTACGTCCAGCCGTTGGGTGTATGTAATAGGTATAATATTATACACGGAGTGATCCATTTAATATAAGACAATGCATATTATGAGACGCGATTCTTACATTAAATGGATCTACCTGTAGGCATAGGCGCAACTAGGGGGGTGCTTGGGGGTGCTTCAGCACCCCAGCCTTTAATTTAGCACCCCCAGATCAAAAACATCAAAAATGGAAAAATTATATGAAAAAGTTTTTTTTTGTTGTGTAAGGTTGTTAAAATATTGAAAGAGATGTTGTTAATAAAATTACTTTTTCAGAAATATTGGAAATATATTCCAATTCCACTAATAAAAGAAAAATAGTATTAGTGTAAAATAGTATATTATATATTATGTATAGGTAATATTGTATATTATGTAAACATAGTATTATTACCTAATCTTTGAGATGATTGTGCCTCATGTAAGTGACTGCTAAAAATGTAAATTGTATAATTATTTTGACATCAGTTATTAAAAAAAATAATATTATTTATCTGTTTATACTAGGTCATTATTTGAATCACATAAATAATAATATAGGTAATATACCTAATGTAAATATTTGTGTGCTTATGTTTTTATAATGCATTTAAGATTGGTTATAGTAATTATAAAGTTGAAGTAGGAACTTGAGGTGTGGGGGCATAGCCCCCACTGGTCTGTTTCATCTACATAATTTTAGCACCCCTAGTGTTTGGCCTCTAGTTGCGCCTATGCCTGTAGGTATATTTACAATTAACCTATAAGTAGGTACCTTGGTGGCTTTAGTACCTATAATGATGATCGAAGTACATACTATATAGTAATAATTATACATCGCATTTCGAGTGAGAATGCTATGTATGACGTAGTTACTAATAGTAAATTACTATAGTATATATAGGTCCATTATATAAGTGTATTACATACCTAAAATAAACACAATATTATATTATCACTCATTTCTATAATTCATAACATATTGCTATAGACGGAAATTAATATTATATTATGTTCGTTTGAATAATCCATATCTGATTAAAAACACATGATTGTACAATAAAATATATAGTTTTTAATTTACATAATATTATATTACAATGTATGAATGGCGAGCGATAAATCGAAATTAATTCAGATCCACTCAGTTATCATAATAGCAATATAATAGGTACAATAATATTATATATGTATAATTAGTAATATTATGATAAACATAAAATGTACAATTCACGCTGTTACATATAACAATTAATATTAACAATTTCATTAGACGTATTTTATAAATTTTTACTCATCATCACCTACGTCATAAATTAATTATCATAAAGCTCTATTCGGTTGTAATTTATCTGCGGTCTTGTGGATCTGCCTATCGACCCTGTGAGCATTGACGCAAATAGGTGGGGGCTTGGGGGGACTTAGTACCTCCAGTTCAAAAGTCAGTAATTAGTACTGAGCATATATAATTTTTAGAAAATATTATAGGAGGGGCTTTAGTCCCCCCCAAATAATTTGTCTATTTGCGCCTATGCCTGTGAGGTATATCTAAGGATAAGAATTTTTTGGCTCATCAGTCCCTTGTTAAATATCAAGGGTTTATATATCGAACGAGTACCTATACGTTAGAATATTAACGAATACCTTTTTATTCAAAAATCAAAAATCATTTAAATTAAAATATTTTATTATTATAATATTAAAGATAGACGCGTTGTTATATTATACATAAGTGATTATTAGTTACATCGGAACAAATGTCAACGCCGAGGTCTAAGAAATAATATAAGAGCAAAATAAGGTCGTAGAAATCGTAGAATACGAATGAGAGAGAAAGAGAGTGAAAGTGAGTGAGCAAACGAGACGAGACGTGGTGGCTAAAAAAAGCCCATTGCCCGGAACCTAACTTAAGCCGAAACCTTAGGGGGCGCTATTATATGATACGACAGAAATAATATTATAATATTTGTCTAATACGGAGAAAAATATAATATTATAATGTACACTATTACGCTTTTTTATACGATATAATTTTACAATATAATTAAAATAATAATGATATAGTGGTAGGAATAATAATAATCGTAAAAGTAAATTACATGGAGTAGTAGTCCCGTGTTAGGTATTATAATAATAGAGATTGGGTTACGCTTCCACTTTGTGCTCCGCTCCACCACCATTCTGCTGTCGCGACCGTTTTTGTTCGCGTTCGCTGCAATTTTTGAAGTGCTGCTGGATTTTTTCGGCGAGACTCGCGTAACCGGCCGCCCGAGCTACGTCTACCGGAGTGATACCCAGTAGGTCAGCTGGAGGCCCGGCTTCCACGTGTCCGAGCGCGAAGACAGCCGCATGAAGTGACAACAAATACTCCACCACTTCCGTTTGGTTGGTGAGCGCAGCCTTTACGGAAATAATAAAATAATAATATAGTATATTACTCATAGAGTCATAGACCCTGTATTTCCCAAAGTAATGTGAATGGAAATCCACTTTTTAGACCTTTTCCTGTTAGGTAGGTCATATAGATTGCAAAACACTAATTTAGATAACTATTATAAAATATGTGTGATTTGTTTATGCAATTTGTTATTATTAGAACTTGAGTAATTAGCGAGAATTTGCATGACCGATTTCATAATTTGTACACGTTTGACTTAGGCGTAAGTTCTTCGGGGGTAACCGACATATGTATACAGCCCCATCAGTATCTCAACTTAAACTGTTTGCAATATTTGTTCAACGTCGAGGAAACATGTTGGAAATAATAAATAATCGCGTCGGGGTGGGGCTTGGGAAATGTGCATATTAGAAAACGATAGGTAGACAGGAAATACAAATTACGACTATTCTAACCACCGAATTTCAATTATCACGACTTGAAAGTAAATTAGACATTTTAATAATTAAAATTAATAATTTTTGTACAAAAATTGTGACAGATCGACTATTTAACTATGAAACCGATTGCTTTACAGTTGATGCACTACACGTCTAAACACGGTTTATCTTAACTGCTGTAGGTACCTGTATCTTACCAATTTAGTAGGTTTTTACGTTACACGATGACAGCTATATTCGACTGGATTGTAGTATTGACAATTTTATTACAGTCGTTTTTCTTAATTGTATATGTGGTACCTATAGTCCATATTAAATAGGTGCCTATTCAAAATCATTATTATTATCAAGTTTTAAGAATATTTTTGTTTCAATGTTTAGCCTATTCAAGTTCTATACTCAGGCTCAGGCACATAATATTGTTTTCTTCATTATTTTTCGTTTCATCACCTAATAATAATTATTACATCACTGGATTGTACTATTGATAATTGTATTTAAAAAAAAAAGCCGCGCCGAAATTTCCTCGCACCAAAACGACGAGTGCCGATATGTCCCACGCTAAAACAGCCGTAACAAAATGGCTGTGCCAAAATGACCTAGACCCAGAGAAAAGAGAATGAAAATTTGAAATTGTCTGAAGTAATTCTTCGTAATATTATTTCTTTTTTTCTACTTTTTTTGTAAGCTGCACCGCTTAAATTAATTCGCTTATCTGATATATTATTTAATAATTTCATTGAATGATAAACACAACACTATTGTATTATTTAAAAAATATAATATGAAATTTGTAATTAAGGACAAATAATATAATTTGATATGTATATATAAAAAAATGGATTTCTGTCTGTCTGTTAATCCTTCATACATTCCTAAAAAACTGGACCGATTGCGATGAAATTTGGTATAGAAATATATTAGATCTAGGAGAAAAGATTATCTAGTTATTACAGACATAAGTTAAAAAGTGATGGGCCCAACCCCGGGAGATGCTCGAAGAGACATTTTGAGATTTACGATGGAAATTTTTGTTTATTTTGAATTTAGCGATGGTTGCTATTAAGGCATTATTATTCCTGAATTAGTTGTTATTATTTGTTTCCATGGCACGTGTTTTTATAATGGTATTAAAGTTTTTTATTGATATTTTGTAATTTGTATGTTTTTTTTATAATAACGCCATTTTTATGCAGTTATGACTTACAAAAAAAGATCGATCGGTAGTTTTATGCCTCAAGCACGAAAGAAAATGGCAATATAAGCTTCAGAAACAATCGAACATAGAGATGTAATATTGAGAACCACCATAGGACGTCATGCTCAATATCGTTCATCTGAAACAACTGAGAAAGGAGATGCAAGATTGGAAACCGATGTGAAATATGAAACAAATATCCGTGTACATCTGCAAAATTATGCATCAGCCGATGGTTTCGCTCGCAAAATAATTGCTGGAAATGGAGAATGGGAAACTAGCTATTGATGTATCAACACAATTCATCACATTGCCAAAAAATTCCTGAAAAATAATAGCATCGACCAAATGGGTTAATTGACAATGAAGTTTTGACAAATCTACCACAAAATTACAGAAACCACCAGTGGCTTAGTGTATGGGCTATGTTGGCAGCCCAAACTATGATGTAAATACAACCAATATCACTATTGTAAACTAAATTTGACAACGTACCAGTAAATCAATACTGTAATGAATCAAGACGAAGTTGTCAAATATCCAACTGAATTTCTAAATTCACTTAATTTTCCAGGCGTGTCACTCCACGTTCTAACATTGAAATTTGACGTGCCCATCATTCTTTTATGATTTAAATATCAACCCAGCACAACTCTGTAACGGTACCAGACTTTCAGTGAAAAAGTTGATGAACAAAATTATTGAAGCCTTTGCAATCACCATCAACAAATCACAAGGACAATCGTTACAAGTGTGTGGAATGAATTTGGAAAATCTGTGCTTCTCACATAGACACATAGCTTCTAACCTAACCTTCTGATTTATTTGTGTACGCATCAGAAAAGAAGAACAAAAAAATTTTTTGACGCGTGTATACATTTACGCGTGTAATATTTAATATTGTGTATCCAAAGGCACTTTAATAAATATCACACTATTGAATACTCTAATTGTTGGACTTACTCGAAAAAAACAAATAAAATTACATACTGATTAACTAAATTGAATATCGTTGTAAGATAATTACTTATTATACCGTTATTTATTTATATACGAGTATTATGTATAAAAATATACTGCTAACATAATCACAAGTAACGAATTTAACATATAGGTAGAAATATATAAGAAGTAGTATTCTTAACGGACTGCAAGTCTGCAAAGTGCACGGGTTCAATTATATTTCCTGAAAATCAGCCTCCACTCAAAATATGACCTTAAAGTTGCTACCTTGGGGCAATTACCCTTCTCCCTAATTTCCTTCCGTTAAATTTGGCTACGACGATAGTATAATACGTACTGCGTGCAATGGTGTTCTGCCGTACATGTCTTTGGCTGAAGACGGGTCAGCTCCAGCGGCAGCGTAAGATCGCAGTCTCTGCAAGTTTCCCTTGGTCGCGGCACTGTTGGAATCAACGAGATAAATAAAAACACAGTTTGGCACAATTGTATACACGCATCTAGATATCATTGAATAAACTATTATCTTAAAATGCTATCTAGGCAGATTTAAAAAATCCTTCAGACGTCAGATCGGATTTGTTATGTAAACAAATATATAATTAATATATTATTAATATATAATTTGTTTTAAGATAAGATTAAAAGATGTATAAGAATAAATTAGCTTATATTTATACAATCGCAGACTGATGAGCTCAATCAACCCCTGAATATTCAATGAATCAAAAGTGAGAACTAATCAGCTATAATGTCATGGTTCATTACTGCCTCATAAGCCAATAAGCAGTAACTTCAGAAAACGAGTTTTCAGGAAACAATAAAACAGTTTTTAATACTAAATTAGACCGCAGAGTAAAAATAATAATTTTTTAAACATTAAAAATATGGTATGCTATTGTATTTTTCATGAGGAAACTATTGAACACAAAAAAAGTTGTTTGATACATTTTTATTGGTTTTAATGAACTTACTGCTTTTTCGCTAATGTTATTCAGAAGATTAAAAGCAGTTAGTACACTTTTATTTGGAGTTACTGCCAAATGGCTTATGACAGCAGAGTAGCCTACGAATGATACATTGTACCTATATCGCGGTTACTATAATGCCATAGATGTATTATACGTAAATATTCCCCAACAGCCACTCACTTGCACAGCTGTTGGCCGACATGTTTGGCGGGTGAGTTTAGATGGGCACCACACCTTCGCAAAAGCGCCACCACGTCATTTCGGTCGTTTTCGACGGCGTCGATCAGCGGTGTCCTGTCAAATCTAAAACACGAGTAAAAGCAAAATATTGGTAAACAAGTAAAATATATAGTATCTATTCAAATTCTATATTATTACCTACTTCGTTGCGATCGCGCCTCAGTGATATAATTGGTACAGTTGGAGGGAGGGTCGAAAATGGTTTAGTGCTTATATGTATAAGGGATAGCTGTGAGTACTTTGTTATAAAACTACAGTATACTATATAATACTTTATATTATTAATATATTTTTTTTTTGACTACTTACTGGTCTTTAATATGTACGCTGGCTCCATTCAACAATAGGTATCGGACGATGCGGACGTCTCCCAAGGCGCACGCCAAGTGCAAGGCTGTACGACCGTCAGCGTTTTGAGCAGAAAAGTCAGCTCCCTGAAAAACATAAAATGAAATATTTTGAAATCAATACACCTTACGTGATATGAAAAAATTGTTACAAAAAGATAAGAGAGTGGTAAATAGTAGTAGTAAAACTTGATTTGTTCCGTTTTTTGGATATTTTCAAGAGCATGACCAACTTGCAGTCTAATGTTCGGCATACCTATATGGTTACATAAATAACACGGACAGATATTTATAGACAATCTATTTGATTAAAAAGGTTAGAAAAAAATTAAATAAACAAGGCGTGCTATTTTGTTTATTACAATATATAAGTGATGGCATTAAAATATCATTGATATAGAAAAATAAGATCGGTTTCTGAATGCATCAAATATAATATATACTCACGAAGCCTTTGAGCTCGTCCAGCTTATTCAAGTCGGAACGAGCGACGGCGTTTCCAAGCATTGCTGGGAACAGGACACCCCCGAGCGCGGTCAACTCTTGCGATCCGTTCACGTGCAACAGAGTGCGGGCCACCGCGTCTACAAGATCCCACTCGTCCGCCGCGTGGTTTTTCCGTGGTGGTTTTGGCGGTCCACCGCTCATCTCACCCCTCAGATTTGCTCCAAGCATCTACATAATTTTACAATATTTAGGCAATTGTAGTATAGTATAGTAAATAAAAAATGAACTAACATAAAATACTGCACAATAAATCACTGTACCTAGCTTTGTGATCAAACTATTCTGATAACTTTAAGAACAATCTTTGAAACTATCCTTAAAATAAGTGACTCTTTTTAGAGTGTATAAAGCTACAAGTATATAATTGCCTTATGTTTCACATTTAAATAACGAAAACAATAATTTAAAAATTGATAAATAAAAACATTTTGGTCCAGAGATAGATTTCTATTAATAAAATAATATTTATAATCGGTTCTCCCTACAGCCAACATATTCAAATACATTTTACATCTTCATATATCAGTATAGATAGAATATGAATAAATATGATCATTTGTATTTGTGTATTTACCATTCGCTTGGTGCTCAGGTCCCAGTCGTCCTTAGATAGTACATAAGAGAGTTTGGCGAGTGCCGCTTCGGGAGTGATGTCGTTGCCCGATATGACACCAACTTGGTTCAGTACCTATTTGTAGGTGCATACAAAATAAAATAAAAACAGTGATCAGTTGCCGTTTTAAAATGTTTTGTTTAGGCAACAGTTAAATTAACCCACTAATCAACTAATCCACTATTGTTATGAAATGGGTGGCTCCGGTTTAATATTAAAATAAATAAATAATATTATATGTACGTACATGCCCGGTTTGGTATACGGCCGTCACTGATCCCTTGAAGCACTGACTGCAGTTGAACACGATGACGCCACGATCGGTGGCGGCCTTTAACTCGGCCATGATGTCGGAGCGGTTGCCAGGCAAGTTTCCAGCTCCATAGGTTTGAAGTACCACACCTCGGATGGGTGGCTGCAGAAACGTACGGACCTGTATCACCACACACATGGTAAAGTGTGAATAAATAACATAATATTATCGTAATATTGACGTCGGTACAAGACAAACTCATTGAGTTGACGTTAATGTAATATGATAAGATATGCTACGTCGTACCGCAAAAAGTGGCCAAGAGTTAGAATAAGTATTCGATTAAATTAAATTATTATTGTTACGTGAATATTAATACATCTTGATTATTTATACTTTTTATTAAACATCTCAAAAAAATGGCATAGCACCATTACCATAGCACAAAATATGTATACTTATAATACCGCTTTTATGATACTTCTATGACCACTTTTTGCACGATGACGAGGGTTATGATATCGCAATAGTGTATTCCATAAATTATAACTATTGTGTACCGTGTCAGCTGTAATGTTGGGGAAAATCCGCAGTAAACTGACGTTCTCATCGAGTTGTAGGTGAACTGTAAACTTTTCGATGGACCTCGGCCGGAAGATCTGTCTAAACGACACTACAGTGCCAATACACGGATGGCGATGATATTGAAACAATGATGGTGTATCATGAAACATACCACGTAAGTTTAAAACAAACAGATTAGAATTGATTCAAATTTTTATTGATTTTGTATTTGCGTCTGACACCCGCTGCGTAATATTTGGTTGCCAGTCATCGGAGAAGCCGAAAGAGGGATACTTCATTGTATGTGATTGTGAACCCACGGAAAATTTGACATTTTTCAGTGAGTATAGGTATAAAATAGTATAATATTGTAGTTATTAATTCTATGTCAAAAAAATAATAATTTGTTCATGCTATGGCTATGTCATATTTTATAGATAATCGTTAAAATAACTTTATATTTCTTAAACACATTGAATTTATCATTACATTGATCGGCTGTTGATGGTCGGCAATAGTGTGTCACACACCGTGACCAGATGATTTCTTCGGCCGTTTGGGGGTTGATTTGAGTAACGTACAACTTTCATTCGCTCAAACAATTATTGTGTTTTTAAAGAAAAAGAATATTTTTATATGATTTGAAGTACCCGTAAGTACAAATAAAATTTTACGAAAATCTAACTTTGAACTAATTAGGTATATATATCATATTAATATACTTTAAAGATAATAAATCCTCTTCTATCTGGTTCTATTGTTTTAATATATTGTGTCAAAATACATTTAATACGTATTAAATAAGGTTAAGCTTATTAAGGTTTGCTTGTGTTCACTTAAATATTAGAATAATAGATAGGTAATAATAATTGATCTATCAAAAAACGTAAAGACAAGAATATTATCTAAGACACCTCAGTTAGAATTATTATTATTAATTTTAATGTGAGTTAAATATCTATAACCTTAACATTTTAATATTATGTTGATATGTGAAAACATATGGTCACATAAACATCATGGTCATGAGTATTACATCATATATATTTGAATATTTCAGATATTATAAAAGAGTACCATTGATGTCAATCCCGATGACAGCCAGTGGTGCTAAATTTGGTGAGTCGAACGCGGCAAAACTCTCGCAGTCCACCTTGACAGTACGGTTGCCGCGCAAAAGTTTGTTATGAAACAGAATCGTCACCTCAGGGATACAATAGTTACCAGCCATCAACAAACTGGTGACGAAGTTGTCGCTTCCGTCGCTTCGCAAGTCAAACACCGGCAACTAAATAAATTCAACAAACCGTCCAACGATTAAGAAATTACATTGTTATAAGTTATAATGCAATATTACAACTTAGGTTTTCTATAGTAGAGTTCAGAATTCCGAGGGGGTAGAGGGTCCTAAAAACATCTAAAAAATTAATTCGAGTAATGTAATGACTACCTAACTGAATAAAACGTTATATTTTATTTAAATAATTGGGGAGTGGGATGAAATGAATAATTTGAAAAGCTGATTCGCCTAATACCTAATAGTAATAATTTATTACCTGAGCACCCGTGATGATAATGGTCTTGCCGAGATTCTCGAACATGAACGACAGTGCGGACGCAGTGTAAGCCAACGTATCAGTGCCGTGCAACACGACGAATCCATCGTACAGTTCATACGCTTGCTGCAATACATTATACTGTCAATATAATAATATTTTAACCCTATAGAATTTTGTCATCGTTATACATTTTTCATATTGTGATGAAGTGTCTGTTCTCAGAATAGATCAAAAATTGTATGTGTTGAATGTTAAGATTTATATATGGTGATAACTGATAAGCATGTTTAATTTCATAACGACTCTTTCCTATTTAAAGTAAGATGTTGGTGTCCGATGATTGATGGGATCATAAATTGTGAAATACGATTATGCAGTTGTGTAAATAGTGAACTTTAAGGGACATTTATAAGCAGAACGTAGACACAAGCTGCATTAAATTTTCACAAATTGATTTATGGAGTGGTGTCCATTCCCATTTTCAAGTGAAATTTGATTCTAATTGCATCAATGTTTGGGACGAAGAGAAATAATTATCAAAATCAAAAAGTATTAATTTCGATATTATTTGACGAAATCGTATAAAAAAACCCACGAAAAAAATCTTTGTTGTGTTATAATTTTTTATAACATTTACAATGAAAAAAAAAAATAGTACAATATAAGCAGATTTGTCATGTCAAATGAACTTTTTCTACTTTCTTTTGTCCGATTTAAGAATTCTACCTTATTAAGTACCTGTAGTATTAAAACAATGCCTGCCTTATACGATGAGTCAGTGAGACTATTTGATGCCATAACGGATACAGACTGTTGACGATCCCAGCAGCAGACGACATATTATACAACTCGTTTCATTCAAAATATATAATAAGGTCCACGTAGAACACGTTTGGAATCGTGCACATAATATATAATGTATTATAATAATCGGGCGTATTTTATTTGCGCCAAAAACAAAAAAAATAAATAAATAAATATGTAATTTGCACCACATCTAAAATTGTATTTTGGTAATTTGCGCCAAATAAAACTAAATAAAAAGGCAATATGTAATCTGCGCCATCGTTTACCTACAAAAACTGTAATATGCACCATAATTCACCTTATTGAAATTGTAATTAGCGCCACAAGTAAAACGAATTCCATGTATAATAATAAGAAATTTTCTTTTAGTAATAAAATATAAAAAAATCAGTCATAATGTAATAATTATAAATAAATGTATACAAGTAAAACGAATTCCGTGTATAATAATAAGAAATTTTCGTAATATAACATATAATTTTTTAAATACCTAGCTTACTCACGTTTTTTTAATATTTATAGCTCAATGACGAAACTAAGCCTTTTCTGTCAATTTTATTTTGTCTGTAGTCTTCATATATTTGTTGAAAAGTTTCCAAACGAATTTTATTTTTAGTAGAATTTCGTTTTTTGAGATGTATACTTTTAATTTTGATCTAAGTTGATGATTTCATTAGATTAGACGTAATTGGAGATCGATTACGTCTAATAGAGACGATATGTCT